>NW_008693850.1:0-15270 GCF_000695815.1 Acanthisitta chloris | reverse complement strand
AACCTGTTTGATTCTATGATTCTATGTATAGAAAAATACAACAAAAAAAGAGAAGTGATTTTCCAATCACAGTCATTCACCATGTGTTCACATCACATCCAGAGACACTGAAAACAGCTTCAAACAAGTCTTCTTTTGCCTAGCACATGCTTCTGTGAGAGGACAGCCACCAGGCAGCCCTGCCTGACCACAGCCTCCCCCTCCAGCCACAAACATTTCAGAGCAGGCAGCTCTAATGGCCATCACAGCTCAGGGACATCAAGTCCCAAATATCTCTCCTATTGACGGGGACATCCATATAGAGACAAGGAAGAAACCACAAAAGTAGAGATTTCTAAGCCCCTGTGCTGGTTTGGGCTGAAGTAGAGTTGACTTTCTTCACTGTGGCGAGTATGGGACTATGTTTGGGTTTGAGCACACGGTTGATAATGCAGAGATGTTTTTGTTACTGCTGAGCAGAGCTCACACAGAGCCAAGGCCTTTGCTGCTTCCCGTACTGCCACACTGGCAAGGGGGTGCATGGGAGACTGGGAGGAGACACAGCTGGGACAGGTGACCCTAACTGACCAAAGGGATATTCCATATCATATGACATCATGCTCAGTATATAAGGTATATAAGGGGAGATATCTGGAGTGATGACATTTGTCTTCCCAAGGAACTGTTACATGTGATGGTCCCTGCTCTCCTGGAGATGGCTGAACACCTCCTGTCTGTGGGAAGCAGTGAATTAATTCCTTGTTTTGCTTTGCTTGTGTGTGCAGCTTTTGCTTTCTCTATTAAACTGTCTTTATCTCAACCCATGAGTTTTTCTAGCTTTTACCCTTCTGATTCTCTCCCCCATCCCGTTGGTGGGGGAGTGTGTGAGCAGCTGTGTGGGGCTTGGTCACTAGCTGGGGTTAAACCACGACAGCCCCACTGCAGAATTTATGAGTTTCAGCGTTTCTGTTGGGTTGGCCTCTTCAGTTTCAAATGAAGAAAATTCAGCTAGGTTATATTTCACATAGCCCTGAAAAGCATTGGATGAGAAACTCACAATGAGTCAGCGGTGTGCGCTCGCAGCCCAGAAAGCCAGTCGAATCCTGGGCTGCAGCAAAAGGAGTGTGGGCAGCAGGTCAAAAGAGGTGATTCTTCCCCTCTGCTCTCATGAGACCCCACCTGGAACACTGCACACAGTTCTGGTGTCCTCAACATAAGAAGGACATGGAACTGTTGGAGCAAGTCCAGAGGAGGCCACGAAGTTGCTAAGAGGACTGGAGCATCTCCCTTGTGAGGACAGGCTGAGGGAGTTGGGGCTGTTCAGCCTGGAGAAGAGAAGACTGTGTGGAGACCTCAGAGCAACTTTTCAATATCTGAAGGGCCTACAAGGAGCTGGAGAGGGACTCTGTGTTAGGAACTGCAGTGATATGCCACCCTTAATGGGTTCAGACTGAAGGAGGGAAATTCTAGGTTGGATGTGAGAAAAAAGTTTTTTCCTGTGAGGGTGGTGAGACACTGTCCCAGGTTGCCCAGGGATGTGGTGGCTGCCCCAACCCTGGCAGTGTTCAAGGCCAGGCTGGATGAGCCTTGAGCAACCTGATCTAGTGAGGAGGTGTCCCTGCCCAGGGCAGGGGTTGGGACTAGATGATCTGTAAGGTCCATTCCAACTCCTAAATTCTATGATTCTATGATTCCTCCCCTCTCACCCAAGCAATTCCTCTAGACATGTCTTGAGTACAGCTACAAAACGCTTTTATACAGTCCTTACAAGCTAAAGTGAAATCTAGTCCCTGTGCACTGACATCACTTGTTCTTAATATTTCCACATGAAAAGCAGCTTATTCTCCTCTGCTGTCCATTTTGCAATTGGGGGTTCCCCTGAATGTAGGTCAGAAAGGCAAGACTACATCTCATATTGGCAAATATTGCATAGTTGAACTGAGGGCAAATTTTAGTACTCTGTAATAATTCTTTCTACATTTTTCCAACAAACATCCTCAAAGCATAGCCTAAACAAAAAACTGTGGTGGGCTCCAAGTAATTTTGGCCTGAAATATCCTGCTGATGTGTCCACAGCAGGGTCAGGTTTATAACTCAGTTTCAAAAAATCAAAGTTAATTGAGGCTTCTGTCCCCAAAACAGAAGTTGCCAGAACAAGATTATGGAATGATGTCAAATATCACTCCAGGTGAATCATAGAATCAACTGGGTTGGAAAAGACCTCAAAGATCACCGAGTCCAACCCTAGAGTTGGCACCCTCAGTGCCTGCAGTCTCACTCATCTTCTCACTCTCTAGCCCAAGACACACCTAGGCTGATTCCAGATTAGGCACAGCCCAAGAGTTTTGCTGGGGAGAACGAGGACCTTTACCAAATTTTATATGTTCCACTGGAAAAGTGGAGGACTGGTGTCAGTGGATGTTCCCCTCAAATTTTTGGCCTGACACACATCTCTAATTCATTGCCTACATTAGTATGAGTGATCTCAGAAACAGGCTGCAAGAGCATGGTCAACTTGCCAGCTATCAGTACATTCAAACATCCTGTGCTCCAGTTTGGCCTCAGCTATACACCTCAGCTACCAGGGTCAGACTCACATTCCCTGCAGCAAGTAACAGACAAGCTGCACATCTGAAATTGTTCTTGAGCTTCTTATGCCCTGAGGAGGAAATCTCAGAGAAACAATAGCCAGCTTCATGTGCCAGAGGCTTCTACCAAGCACGGATACTTTCCCAGCCTGTGGGCCTGCAGTGGTTAGACGGAAGTTGAAAGGACCATACAAAGCTGAAGTTAGCCCTAAGTAGACTAAAATACTTTCCACTTAATTTTGGCCTGCAACTGACTACCTGTGGTCAGTCTCCCAGATTCCTGCCTCCTGAATACATGCAGCAGAGTCATGACTATTACTGCAACACTTCAGAAGCAAACTAAATTTTCCAGTAAAGAGGGGCTCCTAATCCACATCCTATATAAAGGTTAAGTTCAGCAGAAAAGGAACTACAGAAGTCAAATTATGAAATAAATTCACCAGTCTATAAAAGTTTGGCTCAAGGCCATCACTTGCAAATTTGAAGGACTTCTTATATGTGGAAGTTCCGAAAGTGCTGTTCAAAGGTGTAGGAAGAGAAGGTGCAGAGTCAGAATTACTACACAGTATTGAAAAACCTGGGAGAGTTAAATTGATATTGGTACATGGAGACTCTGGAGTCTTTTTCTTAGCTTTGACGAGAAGGGCATTTTGTTCTGTTGTCCAGACCAAAAGGCTACATAGGGTCAGAAGGCATAGTTGGGACTACAAGTAGGCTTTTACCCTTTCTGTAGGGAGCGTGGAGGGCTGCCCCTCTGGTATGATATAACACCCTCCCTGTTCCTTGTTGCCCTAACCCTCAGGCAGTGCTTCCTGCAGGGCCAGGCATCTCTAGACTGGAGGCTACAGAAGCAGGAGGATTTCACTCTAGGGTCCTGGAAAGATCTCAGGATTTGCTGGCAATTGACAGGAATAATCAATTGCTGCTTCTCAGCCTTGAGGCAGGGGGGTCTTATGACAGCAAGGCCACAGGGCAGAATTCAGATCATTTTCACACAAGTGGGGCTTGCCATTGTCTTACTGCATTATCATGCAGAATCCCAGCCATGGAGGACCCAAAGACAAAGGCAAGGTTGCTCCCAATCTTACATCCAACTTTTACTCCAGCCTTACCTATACACCATATCCAACCCAGACTATACAAAAGTCAATCAATTTCTGCTGGTAGCAGAATTTATTATAGCAGTGCAGGCTCAGCAAGATAACTGCAGATGAAGGAGGGATGTTAAGAAGTTTGATCTGGAGTAGAAAAGTACCAGTGAGGGGGGAAAAAAAAGGGAGAGAATGATCTCAGGATTTCCCAGGCATTATCAGCAGGTATCAACACTAGCAGTAGGAATGAAAAGGAAAGTAAGATGTGGTCAGGGACATGTGTGAAAGGGAAGCCTCATGGATAAGAGAACTGAAAGAACAGAAAACACAGGAGCATGTGGTTTAAGAAAAAAAAGAAGAGGGGCGTGCAAGAGGAAGGGCAAGAACCAGGACTATATCTGTCACTCGTCTTTCCCCGCCCACTCTGAGAAGCTTCAAAAGAGATCTGGAAATAGAGAGGAAAAAAACGACTGTCAGATATTACTGTTCCAGCCACTGAGTCATGACAGGAAACCACTGATACTGTAAACTGGTACTGTAAGGTCAGAGACTATTTGAGTTTTATCAAGGCGCACTGCAAGGGAACAAATATTCAGTGGAGAGGATTTGTGCCTTTCGTAACTCTTGGTGTTACCATAGAGCTGTTTCATCAAGCATGTTTGAAAAAAAAAACCAAGACTTTATTTTAACATTTCACACAAGTGCAGACAGTTCTTCCCTTTCTCTCTTCCCGCATCTTTGTTTTTATTGCAACAGATGTTTATTAAGAGAAGGATGTAGAGAAAGAGTAGAAAAAGTACCAGTCTTTAGGGTGCTGCTGGATGCTTAGTCTACTCCAACTCTTATAATTGCTGTGTCACAGAGAAATCATTTTATTATGATCTTATCCTTTCTTCAAATAAGTCTCTGGCAGTTGTCATCATCTACGAGGCCTTTTCAGGCAGTCTCCATCAGTCCAGTACATGTGCAATGGGTGGAATTTCTTCTACCAGGATGGCACAGCCATCCTAATTCCCACAGAAACACAACAAAGTTAAAAAGCAGGAACTTCTTGTTGTGGGGAGGGCTCAGCAGCCTCCTCCCAGCCCTCCAGGAGAGCACCCTTACACTCCCTGCTGTGTCCAGACACGTTTTGGTGTTTTTGATTCCCCACCAAGAGCTGACCAGGTAGACCACCATAGGATCCCCAACTGCCAAACCAAAGACATGTACTGGTCATCCAGGCAAAGTCCATTTTTCAATTGACCTAGCCCAAGACATTGGGGATTCAGAGATTACAAGGGAAGGAGCTATACAGTATGGGGTATGGATTCTTGGGAAACTGTTATCTCTGTTACTTGTTAAAGTTCTTACTGACCCTCTTCAGTTTTGCTCTTGCTGCCTAGGCATACCCACCCACAACTTTGCAGCCACCCATCACAGTGGACGCAGCCAAGAGGCTCTTGTCCCACTTCAGGGGTTAAGGTGTAATGGGATGATTGTACATCTGCTACAGTAACCCACTATGCAACCCACTAAGCAACTTTCCAACTCAGTCATCTGAATCTAATTGCTTCCATAAACCCTGAGAGTCTCTATCCAGCCCATCTGAGTCACAGCACCAAGCCTGGACAGCCTCAGTTGAGCACAGTTCAGCAGAGGGACATGTTCTCAAGAATATCCCAGTGGCAGTAATGACTGCCAAATCGAGGAAGTCAGTCATACCAGGGAAAGACACTAGTGACCCTGGCAACCTGTCCCCTTCTTCCTCCACCAAGAAAACAAAGCAAAACAGCACTTGACACATCAGGCGAAGGCATTTAACCCAGTGATGTTGACAGAAGCACTGAGGAGCTGTGTGGAATCCCTCCACCTTTTCCTGACAGTAGCTTTAAAGGCTGCTTAATAGCTTTGAAGTTTTAACAAATAAAATAATTTATGACATTACAGAAACTAGCCAGATGCTATATGCAGTGCAGCACTGTAACACATAATGTGGCTGAACCTCAAAACATTCCTGTCAGAGATCACTGGGCAAAAAAAAAAATAAATAAAATATCTACTATTGACTTTTGTCTGGACTTACTGATAAACTTGATGACATGATGATGATTTCCAGCAGGGGAGCAATATCTGTCTCAGTTTCCACACCAAAAACAGCTATGGAAAAGGGCAAAGAATATAATGACTCAGTATCACAGGGCGGAGACTAATTAGCAGCAGATAGGAGCAGGCAGTGGTCTCTGGAAGAAGGTGCTTTCATGAGCAGAGCACGATCTTACTCATCGCCTGTCTTGATCAACTGCAGAGGTTTCCATGAAACAAATGCTAAGGCTGCCTCAGTGACACAAGCTGAACAAAAACCTTTGGTGGTTTTTTGTTTGTTTGTTTGTTTTAAAAGTAGTGCCTCTGTTTGGGACCTTCCCTATTCTTTTCTTCCAGCATCCAGTTTATCCTGGCAGGGAGGAACACACACACAGAGTAACCAAAATCTCACTGTACAGCAGGAACACTTATCAGTCTCAGTTGACTGAGGACAGATGACAAAAATATTAGGAGTATGAGGACAGCACCATCCTTTCACTCAATCAATGCAAATGTGCTACAGGTTTCAGCAATTGCTTTTTTCAAGACATGCTATTCTCCTCTGTGATTTCAGGCAACCAGTGAACTCACAGCACCTTCCTTTTCGCTACAAAAACATTTCATCTAGTTGGTTATCACATTACCCCATCAGCAAGGTGAATTTTATTCCTGCTCTACCAAACCTGTCATCATTCTGGGTTTATCTGTGAATACACTGAAAGACAACTCATGTCTTACAAATGATTTAGCTGTTTTTTCTAGGAATATATTTGGGAAATGCTGGCAAAACTGAGATTTTAATCTGGGCCTCCTAGTGCTCCTGCTGTTCTTAATGGGCCTCACTAAATTGCCATTTTTTTCCTTCTGAAAACATCTATTGCTTTCTTAAGGAAGCTTAAATGTGTAAAAGCCCAAGAATTGATTTATTTATTTTTAACTAAGTCAGCAAGTGCATTTTTCAGGAGTTGATGAATGCCCATTCATATTGAGAAAGCTTTGGCAATTAGCATTTATCTTTAGCTTTGCAGAGCTGATGGAAGGCACAGACTTTGTGAATTTTAAAGTCTCTGTTCCTTAGGACAAAACCAAAGGTAGGGAGTAGAGTGGAGGTCCTCCTGCCATTCTCAGCTTGGCTGGGACTGCAGGAGGGTAGGCCAGGATGCCCTATGAACCAAGAGAATTTAGGCTATGTGTCAAGCACCCACCTCCCTGCCATCACAGGTGTCTCCAAGGAGCTCCCTGATCTCACAAGGGCTGAGAGGAACTCCCTCCTGAAATAACAGAGACTGCCTGAGCACGGCTGCTTTAAAAAATTACAATGAACGTGGGCAAATGCATGCCCTGGAAAATATTTTGAAGGGTTTTAACAATCACTTTGTTGTTTGGTGACCAGGAGTTTGACAAGCAAAGGCTACAGACACCACCCACTCATCCCAGCTGAGGTCTGAACCAAGTAGTCAATGTGACACAGTGACGAGGCCTTCTGGCTCTCTCTTGCCTTGTTGGTCTCTGATTGCATTTCCTTAATGCAGCAGGAACTCTGGCATCCCAAAAATCCTCCTCTCCTAGGCAACGAGCTGATTGACTATCTCCTACATTTCTTGGCTTTTTTTTCATTCATTCTTAACTCCATAACTAGTAGTTCCATCCACTGAGCTTTCTATTTCTGCAGCTTATGATTTCTTGAAGCAGACAAAGGGATTTAGGAACTTAAACCTCCCTGAAGTAGTGGCTGTGCAGGTATTTGCCAAAATCACCTAGACTAGGAGAGGCACAGCAACCACTTGCTGTTACACAGTACAGTCTGGATGACCCCTGTGGGTGCTCACACAAGCTGAGAACATGTGCAGCAATCAGTGGCAGGATGAAAATAGAGATGAGTGGGGACAGATCCCTTAATTTATTTGGAAAATACCACCCATGGTCAGTTAAACTTGTTTTCTGGGCAGCCTGGCCATGCATGGGAGCAGGCCTGCAGTTCTACACCCCTCTGCAGACTGGCAGGACATGCCAGCAATAGTGCCTGTGAACAGTGGCACAGGTGGGAGGCAGTGGCCCTGTATGTAGGACATGCACCACGGTGGCAGTCCTTATCCTGCTTCTGAGAGAGGGCACAACTGGTGACAAGTACCGAAGACAAGATGCCTATGCTGATTGCCAGACCTGTGTCCTTCAGACAGGCCTGTCAGAATTTCACACCATGACCAATGCTGTGCAATGACTTCACAAATGTTGTCCCCTCTTGCAGCCTCAGCCTCTTGTTTGGGGCATGAAATCTTTCAGCTAACTCCTGAACGTCACCTCAGATAGAGGAGGACACATTTCCACAGTCTGAAAACTCATTCCACTCTTGTAATGACTGCAGAAGTTACTATGGTGAAAACCAGTTCCATATGAGAAAGTACTGCAATAAATGGGAGAGAGATTTTCTGTTTCTCCAGTTCATTATCAGAAACAAGGAGGGATGTAAGAGGCCAACCTGCTTTCTTGGGTCTCGTAGGGACCTCCCCCAGCCCACCACTGCTGGCCAAGCTGCAGCCCACACACCTCTGAGCTGCTCACTGATCTTCTGCATGATTCCTCTTGGAGCTTCCAACCAACAGATATGATTGACTGACTTATATAAATTTCAATTATCTATAAAAAGCCAAATTCATTACATATCAAAGCATGGCAGTTTTAACTTAACACTTTCAGGCTTTTCCCTACTTCTGCTGGCAAGACAACTGTATTTTCATATACATGTGAGGAAGCTTTCCCAAATACTACCATGGGGAAAAAACTATGTACATCTTTCTCTGTAGGCCGCCCAAATTGCCAAGCTTGCAGCAAGTGATGCAGTAGCTAAGGAGTAGCTAAGAGGATTGAGCCTGTGCCTGCTCAGTGGGAGGCACGAGGATCTCCTTGCAAGGTGTCAGCAGATGGCTGTGTGCTGAAGGTATCTCCCTGGTGACACCCACGGGAAACAGCTGGCAGAAACCTAGGATGAGGGACAGTTGCCTGCACAATTTTTCCAACACAATTTAGCCACCTCCAGGCATCTACAATATCTTCATTGGGTTGAGACAACAGCACAGGACACTTGGGAGCCCACTGCTCCTCTGCAGCAATAGCTGGAGTTCAGGCACCATGCCCATGGGCACTGCAAATAGCACTAGTCCTCTACATTTACACACCTGAATCAGTCATCTGCAAAACGAACTAAAAGCAACTGAAATAGCTGACAACCACAAGAGCTCAAGTTATAGCTCTCCTGTCTGCGCTGTTACAATTAGAGTTTAGGGTTCCACACGTGACTATCACAATCTGGCAACAATTGCCAGGAAAATAGCAACCTAAAGGGCACTGACACACCCTCCATGCTCTGTTTGCAAATGCCATGGTCATATGAGATAGTAGTCAAACACATCAGCAGACTAAAAATAAACCACAATAGGATATGTTGATAAATATTTGTTTCAAAACAGTATAGCTTTTTACATGACTAATGTTAATGTGATTTCAGACTGAGAAGAAAACAACCAATGTGGACTGCATGCTAACTACATTCAGAGGAGTGACACAGGTAACTAGCATCAACCCTGGCATTTCATTCTCCTACTAGAAAACATTAGTAGGTTTATCAGTCAATGCCATTGTTGTTTTTAATACAGCAGTGAAGTACTAGCACAGGACACAACCATAAGGCCACAGGCATCATCTTGGAAGAGGAGCAGGCATTTGCACACTTTCAGACCTTTCAGGGGTGTGTGGGCTGGTTTCATGCACCAGCCGAGAGAGCCTGTACCACAAAGAGGTTAGAAAAATGTCATCCTGGACCTTTAAAATTTTATTCCCAGTTAGATCACCATCAAACCCTTTTCACAATAGCATCTGCTACTGAGCCGTTGCTAATTAGTCAGTCCCCCTTCAGCGAGGGAGGAAGACGTGACAGCAAAGATGGGATTATTTTTAAAAATGGCCCCAAAAGCCCCCAAAATTGCAGCACTTTATGACCTACACCATGCTTGTCACAGGGCAGGGAGGGGGAATTTGCATATCACAGTGTTTTGCAATAGCTGCAGAAATGTCTCTCTTGTTGCTTTCTCTCCACCCTTACTCAGACAGTAAAGGTAAGATGGGAAAGCAGCTGCAGCTTCTAGGACATCCCATCCAGGGAGCCAGGATGGCAATGGCAACAATCCTTCAATGTGCTCAGGTGCTCTGTGGTTGATTAAATGTTTTCTCTGTAAGCATCACTTCTCTAAATGTCTGAGCAGCGTAAAGAAAATTCATGGAAGATCTTGCACAGTTTGGATGGTGGTGTGATAGGGAGCACACAACAGACAATGTAGTCAAGTGATCTACTGCAGCAAAAACCTCTACTGTGCTAGTGCAGAGAGATTTGGGAGAAGTGACTTGACTTCAGGAGAGGGATTCATAGCTTTTGTGAAAGTCTACAGAATGGCTATTCTAACCCTCGAATAAAGTTTTCCATTTTGCACACCACAATCTAAAAGTGGAAAAGCAAAGCTCTTCCAGGAGTGAGTTTAACAGGGTGAAAGGGCCACAGGGAGAAACACAAGAGCCACAGGAGCTTCTCTTAGCTCTTTGGCCTCACAGATATGTCGGGACAGATAGAGCCTGATTACCTAAGCACAAGAGGAGCTTTATTGGAATTGGTTGTCTGTCATTCTCCAAGAGCATGGAGAGGAAAAGGGGATTGCATGGTTGGGTGTTTCTGCAGTTCCTTGGTGAGGACAGAAGCATATGGTCCACAAGGCTTGGAGAGAGTTCTTTGAAAAGATAAAGTGGTGTGTTTCAAATGAGACATTCTTCTCTAGGCTGATGCACTGGCAATGCCAGAGAGCAGTGGCCTGCCCTGCTGGTTCCCTGGAGACAGGAAAGCCTGAGTGTGAATGGCAGATTCCTTGTCCCCTCTCTTCCACCTCCTTCCATACAGAGCAGGGCCCACAGTGCTGGAAGGGACTGCTGCTTGTGGCAGTAACCCCCACACTTCTCATCCATGCGAACGTCTATAGAGCATGATGTAGGCTACATGCCCACTAGAGCATCTGCCCACTCCTGATTGTAAAAGGGTCTCCCTAGAGACACTGAGCATACTGGTCCCAAAGCAATTTCCATTCTGTCACCCTCCTAAATGTGCTCAGCAGCTTAACAAACACACTTGTGAGGGCCAACCAGCAAACAGGGTACCAAGACTGACAGGCTGAATTTTGGCAAAGATAAAAAGAGGGTTATAGAGAGAAAGTGAAACACTGACAAAGCACATATTTATTTTACTGCTCTGTTATGCATCTGCCTAAGTTGCATTAGTTGGCAAATTTTCTCTACAATTCTCCACTTTCATGAACCAAAGCTTATTTCTGGTGAAAAATAATATGCACAGCCCAACACCATGTGCATCGTTCATGTGGAAATGGGAAGGCATTTGGGGCAGTGGAAAGGGTCATCTTCCAAACGCTGCAAAACCCATAAACAGGCAAAAGTTACATTCAGTTCCTGACTATTAAGAAATACACATAAAAAGGAGACATCCTACCAAGATGGCAAAAAGCTCAAACTAAAGAAAGAAGGAAAGGCCAGTTGTGGATTCTCAGGCACATACTGCTTGAGAGCTGCTCCCAGAAAACATAATTTCAAACATAATTCCTGTGAATGGAGGTTTTGCTAGGTCCACAAGTAAATTTCTGTCTCTTGGGCAGTGTTATCCCCTTTAGAGAGCCTGTCTGGTGGGCAGCAACATGAGCACCAGGACAGTACATCCCGCGTGTGTCCTGATAATGTTATATTACCAGGGAGTGCTCTTGTTAGGCAGAGTGCATGATAAGTACATGCCTGTACAGTAAGGTAGATTCAACCAAAACCAGCAGCAGAAAATTTGGAGAAAAAAAATGTTCTTTCCAAGTGCTTTTTACCATCTTAGTAATTACACAAGTTCAGGAATTAACACTCATTGTTGAAGTATTGTCTCAAGAAACACACAAACTTTGGCACTTGTGCTGTGTTTGTACAGAGCATTGCTGAAAGCTCATGGACTTTCTGAAACCTGCCATAGTGTAAATCTCTGCTTCAGTCATGTTCCATTTCTCTGTACAGGAAACTATATCAAAGACTTAGCACTCTACAGAGATGAGCATAAGATAATCATCACATGGAAACTGATCATGTTTGGGAATCTATGACATCTCCCTTCCTTTCCAAGGCATCTTTTGCATAATCCTGACCAGTCACAAGAGGACAGAGAAACATATATGGTTTGACTTGTCAACCAGTCAAAAAAGTCAACCTTCTTTCCTCCATCATTTATTTCCTGCAAGCCTCTTCTATAATCTTTTCCTTTCCATACACACCAAGTACTTAACATCACAGGCTTCCCCATGCTGTTGGATTGGTTGGGTTTTTAACTGCAGCTAGTGTGAAAATGCATCCTAATATTCTAACACAGTTTTAGCCAGTCCCCTTCAGTACATATGATTATTCTTCTCATGTCAATCACACTAATTTAAATAGATGATGCAATAAAACAGAAAAAATATTTCCTAGTAAGATGTTAAAAATCTGATAGAAACAAGCAATTAGCACAGCATGTTCATTTTTAATTATATGCTGTATGTGGTCATTTCAGACATGCTGGAAACAGAGGAATTAGTCAACATATAACTTTGGCAAACACATATACAAATGTATTCCAGAGACACTGCCAGAAATTTACACTGCAGAATAAAAGCCATGTTAAAAGGAAGGCAGTAGATATTAATCCTTGAGGTGGCAGAGCTATTTCAAAATGTGAACTCAGCCACATCCTCTTTAGTATATACTTACCAACATTCAATATAGTCTTCCTGAACCTGCACAAAGTCTGAGACAACAGTTCAGAGCAGTGTACAAATACATATTTCATGTTAAAAGAAAGGCTCACCCTGAAAACCAGCTATAATCATTAGACATTTACACCTGACTATGTCCATGTTTAGCCCTGAACAGGTCAGTGCCCTCTCAGAGCTGTCAGACTCACTGCAAAGGCTGCAGGAGGACCACCAGCACTTTGGAACAACAAAGAGCAGGGATTAATAATCCAAGGCCCTAGACTTGAGAACCTCAACTTCAATTCCTACCTGCCCAAAATTACAACAGAAAAGGAAAGGGAAGACACATTGATAACTTCTTTCAACTCTAGCATCTCAAAATTGTGACTGAGCTCCAGTGCTTTCCAGGGTGGCAGAACCTCCTAGCCCCATCTACCACAGCTGCTCATCCAGCCTTATCATGCCTCCAAAACACAGAACCTGTTCTGCCTAGTGAGCCTGTGGAACATTTAGCCTATGGAAAAGACTGTATCTGAGCACAGCATACAACTGAATTTACTTTCAAGTAGTCAACACAAGGAACAAACTGCTTTCAAGCCTTGTGCTTGTAACACAAGCTAGTAACAGCTAGTAACAGCTACTTGTAGCTTGGAGTTTGCTGCAGATTCATAGCTCTCTTACCATTTCCATCACAGAAGCAACAGGTAGGAGTGCTGTTCTCTTCCTCCTGGGAGCAAAGAAACTTTTGTAGGTATTTATTTAACACACATTTCAGTCATTTAACTAATGACCAGAGGAAGGGAGCAGAAAAAGGGGAAACAGCCAGTTTTCAATCAGCTTTCATAGAATCATAGAATCATAAAATCAGCTGGGTTGGAAGAGATCTCAAAGCCCATCAAGTCCAAACCTCCTGTGGTTACTAGCCCATGGCACGAAGTGCCACACCTAGCCTCATCTTAAAAACCTCCAGGGATGGTGAATCCACCACCTCCCTGGGCAGCACATTCCAATGCCTGACTACTCTCTCTGGAAAAAATCTCTTCCTAATATCCAACCTAAACCTCCCCTGGCACAGCTTGAATCTATGCCCTCTTGTCCTACTGCTGGATCCCTGCTTTATCATCTCCAAGCCCACCTGTCCATACGTAACCTTTGCATACATAAGAGCAGGGTCAGGATGCCATGCTGATAGTAAGTGGTGACCAGACCATGGGGAAACTCTCAAGGAAACGAGTTGCTTATCCCAAATGTTCTATTGTACTGCTGAAAGAGCTGATGCTCAAGACTACAATAACATGGATCTAATTGGGATTCAGCCTCAGTAATAGGCCTTTATCATCAGCACAGAATGATATAATAAAACTTCTGCAATTAAGTGAGCAACAAAGCATTTTCCTGCTTTTATTTCTTTTAGTAGTTTCTTTATGATGGAATAAGCACTGAAATGGGTAGTCTTAACATTTATTATATGTGGTTTGTTTTAAGCTCCAGATTTTCCTGTGCTGAAAGCAACAAGCTTTGTCAACCAAGGCTCCTGCTTGGCTGCTGCAGGCTTGTGAAGGAGAGAGACCAGGGCTTTGCAAAGCCCTGCACTGCACTCTGAGCTCAGGAGTCTCAACAGAGACTGCCATGGTGTTTCCAAGGCAGGATTACCACCTATTTTACTTTTGTGCAAGTTTGGGAGTGCTTTTCCCACCCTTTTGCAAGTGAGCTTGCATCCAAAACCCCAGTTTGTGCTATTTTATATCAGTTCAACCCCACAGCTCCTCAGCAAGGTCCCTGCAAACAGAAGCAGGGGGTGAGGGACTGCAAGCTCAGCCTCATCTCAGCCTGCCTGAGGTGGCTGCAGGGGCCAGAGCAGGGAAGGGCAATGGCCAAAAGCATGTTAAGGGAACTAAATTCAGGTGTTGCTGAGTTTTTAAAGCAAACATTTTTGGAAAGGAGAGAAGGGGAGAGTCACAAATCGACATAGCCTGGCAAGTCTGTGCAGCCCTGTCCACAAGGCAAAAGTCATCCAACTGCACCCACACCCTGCTCCGACCCGTGATGTCAGCACAGAGACACCCACAGCCCACTCACCCACCTGCCATCCCCTCAGCCCATGGACACCCACAGCCCACCCACCACTGTCTCAGCTCCTCAGGACAATAATGTTCCCCCCACAGCCCTTTCATACCAAGAGCCTGACCTGCTGGGATGACCCAGTCAGTTGTGTCAAAGAAGGAAAGCAGTGCTGTGTGGCTGCAGGAAGGATGCCCAGACTCTGCCCACTGTGGTGCTACCCTTGCCTAGGCCACTGGAACCTGCAAAGCCAGAGAAATCCCACAAAACCAGAAATTATCTTCTCTGCAAGTGTCTGAGGGAACAAAACATTTCATGTGGCTACCAGAAAAGAGGTACTCTGTCCAGATATACAGGAGATCCTGCTAAGAACATCTCAGCTCCAACTGAACACCAACAGGGGGGGGAAATGTATAAAAATGGGAACTGCAAAAGTGTAGAGGACTGCTGTCCAGCTGGTGGGCTCCTCCTGGCTGCAGAACAGTGAGCAGACCTCATGAAAAAAAAAACAGCTCTCCCTGTGAACAGCTGCACTTACACTGTGGTGTTGCTGGTAGGACCTATGTGGTGCTGCAGAAAACAGTAGCCAAGAAAGGGGAATTCAAAGGCTTGGAGGAGCTGTGGGAAGTTGGATAAGAAGCTCACCATGACCCAGCAGTGTGCACTAGCAGCTCAGAA
>NW_008693849.1:773-1168 GCF_000695815.1 Acanthisitta chloris | reverse complement strand
GACGAGGCCATCTCCCTCTGCCTGCACAGCCACCACCTCGCCCAGGTCCAGCTCCTCAAAGGGCTGAGGGCACCCAAGGGTGGGACCCCCAGACCACCATCAGGGCTCAGCCCCCCTGAGCCACCCCCACATCCCAGTCTGGGGACCCCCAAGTGTCACCCAAAGGTCCCACCCTCAGGGGTCACACCTTGGGGTCCCAGCCTGGGGGTGCCTACCCTGGGGGTTTTGCCATGGGGTGTTTCTGTGTTCCAGCCTTGGGAAGGCTCCCTAATCCCAGGGCTCCCACCTTGGGGGTCTCAGATTGAGAGTGGACACAGTGGGTCCCAGTCTGGGGGGATCCTAGCCCAGGGCTGTCTCTGGGGTCCCACCCTGGGGGTCTCAGATTGAGAGAGGAC
>NW_008693849.1:0-695 GCF_000695815.1 Acanthisitta chloris | reverse complement strand
TGGGGGGATCCTAGCCCAGCGGTGTCTCTGGGGTCCCACTTTGGGGGTCTCAGATTGAGAGTGGACACAGTGGGTTCCAGTCTGGGGGGATCCTGGCCCAGGGGTGTCTCTGGGGTCCCACCTTGGGGGTCTCAGATTGAGAGTGGACACAGTGGGTTCCAGTCTGGGGGGATCCTGGCCCAGGGGTGTCTCTGGGGTCCCACCTTGGGGGTCTCAGATTGAGAGTGGACACAGTGGGTTCCAGTCTGGGGGGATCCTGGCCCAGGGGTGTCTCTGGGGTCCCACCTTGGGGGTCTCAGATTGAGAGTGGACACAGTGGGTTCCAGTCTGGGGGGATCCTGGCCCAGGGGTGTCTCTGGGGTCCCACCTTGGGGGTCTCAGATTGAGAGTGGACACAGTGGGTTCCAGTCTGGGGGGATCCTGGCCCAGGGGTGTCTCTGGGGTCCCAGTTTGGAGAGGGGTCCCAATCCCGGGGTCCCAGCTCAGGGGGTCTCAGCCTGGGGTGTGTCCTGGCCTTGGAGTCTCATCCACTGGTGCCATCCCAGGGGGCTCCAGCCTCGGGGGTTCCCATCCCGGGAGAATCTCGGGGTCCCAGTCCCGGGGATCCTTCCCGGAGCTCCCCCCGTACCTCGCGGTCCCGGGGCTCCTTGTAGAAGGCAAGTGTGAGCCCTCGTAGCCCGGCCCAGACCCTCCGG
>NW_008693848.1:0-10089 GCF_000695815.1 Acanthisitta chloris | reverse complement strand
CACTGACCCCTGGGGAACACCACTATTTAGACTTTGTTTGGTTTCAAATACCCAAAAAAAAAGAGTAAATTTAATAATTAAAATTACAGTTTTAATTGCATTCTCCCCCCATAGGTTCTTCTCCATATAATTTTTCTTGCATTTTTAAAATCCTTTTGTCTTTTTTTGAACAGCACGTGCAGTTGCTGGTCTATGGCAGCTCTGTATTTGAGTTAGCAGGAGTGGTGCTTGGAAGTATTATATTCATATCAGAAGATCATTCCGTGCTGACAGGAATTCTTCTCATGGCCTAAACTTTCTATTTATGTCCACTGGTTGCTGCATTTTAGGGTTTTTATGCTAAAATGTCAGTCCTACAATGAAGATGTATTTTAGTAGTTTAAGGAAATGAATCTGTCAAAGCAAGAAGTAGTTACACTTTTAGAAGGTTTGTATTGCCAACATCCTAATGCAGAATTGAAAGAGGATTGTCTTTGTTTTGAGTGAACAATTAGGAGCAAATTGTTTGAGATGAGTGCCCGTTTTGGTAGGTGGTCTGCCCTCAGGATTGCATCTTGCTGAAGTGAGCAGTGCCCTAAGGATCCTGCTCAGGCTATGGAGTGAAGTGGGAGCAGCACAGCCAATACATCACAGCCTGCAGCTTTTATCACCAGGTTATCAGAGGAAGGTGTCACCTGGTCTGTGATTTCTAACCGCTGCTCTGTATTCTGTTTTAATGTAAACCCCTTAAGCGTTTCTTGCAGCCAGTTACACTGTGTGTTCTCATCAAGGCTACTGTTATAAATGGCACACATGCATATTGATGGGAATGACTCAAAGACATCTGTAAGTCACATCCTAAATGAATTCTGCATAAACACTCCAGCCTTTTATAACTCCTGACGACACTCGAGTGAGTAAAAGCTGTGTTAGTTCTTTATTGGTTTAAGCAGCTTTGGTTTAGGAGAGAAAATTAAACTTTTATATCACTGTAATGTACATCCCAATATGCTGAGCTACAGATGTGAGATTTCTGTCTCCATAAATTGGATTCGTGGAGTGAAGAAGGTCATTGGAAGCCTCATGCTCTCCCCAGCTGACAAGCAGCAAAACTTTACTGGGCTTAAACTGCTTCAAACTTCTTGGTCCCAATCTGCTCTGGCTCCTCTTGTCTAATGATGGAGCAGTAGTCTGCTGCTGAGTGAAAAGGAGAATAGTAATATCCCATTCTTGAAGCAAATCAAAACAAGCCTTTATGTCTGATAAATGATAAATGTTTGATAAGTGTGAGGCACCAAACCTTCACTATCCAAGGCAGCCAGGGGAAAGCAACTGGTTTGCAGTTTGCTGTTAGCCAGAACTCAACAGATGTGGTTGTGGTGGTCATAGAATCATAGAATTTAGGGGTTGGAATGGACCTTACAGATCATCTAGTCCTGTGCAGAAGAAGCAGCAGGTTGCTCAAGGCTCATTCAGCCTGGCCTTGGACACCTCCAGGGTTGGGGCAGCCACCTGACTTTTATGGGCAGTTACTTAATGACTTATGTTTCCTATACACAGAGTTTTCCATTGTGTGTGTGTTTGGTGGGCAGTGTCACCCTTTTTAGGAGTTGCTGCTGATTCTAGGTGAAATTAGTCATTTTTGTCTCGGTGACAGTGACAGCAGTAATTCTGTGATGGAGGAAAGATCTGATTAAGACATTCCATCTCTCATAATCCCCGTATTTACAAGAAGATTAAGAGTCCAGGCTGAGGTAAGATGGATAGTGGGATTGATTTGGAAGGTTCCTGTATATAGTTAAAAATGAATAATCAGTTGTTACCCTTACATTTGCTCTATTACCTGCTGCAAATGTCAGAGCTTCTGAGAGTGTTTCAGGTCCTTTAACATTCCCAATTATGTCCCTGTCCCTGTTACAGTCTCTAGGAAGGTTTTAGTGGTCTGAAATCCAGACTGGACTTAGGAAACCTGACTGCGATAGCCACTTAGAAGTGGTATATTAAAAATTGAGTACTTTATCATCTAAATCTATGCATGAGTATCATGGCTCTGACCAATGTGCCTAACTCTTCTGTTTGCCAGTTGTATGATTTGGAATGTCAGTGAGAGTCAAACAGTTAATTCCTTGTACAAATAGATGTGACAGATTTGAGTCTTGGCACATGTGAGTTCTGTGCAAGTGTGAAACAATCACAGGTGATTTAAAACCTGTTGTATCTGAGAGGTGACTTCAGTCCTCCATGTCAAAAAACCTAACTTCCATACTTATGTATCTCTTATAGCTTAGAATTATTACATTTCTTTGGACCTGAAGATTTATACTGAAACTGATGACAGCTAGTCACTGTTCCCTGGTTTGTATCAAAGTACTGAGCACGATGAGGAGCTGCAAGGCCTCTTTCCTCCTCATCGTTTTCATTTGTATTTCAGGGAAATCATAAAGCTTAGTAGTTTGGCTTTTAAAAACAAACTTGGCACATTTCACTTTGTTGGCAGATGAATGCAAAATGGGCAAGTGCAGTTAGCAGAATTGTTTGTAGGATCAGGTGTTTGTTTTCCCTCTAAGGAGAAACTCTTGGTTGGGATAAACATGAGGGAAGTGAGATAATCCATCATGCCGAGGCCTGTTCACTGGTGATGGATGGATAGATTGGTAAAGTAACTCAATAATCTTCGTTTTTTCTCAGGTTATTCACAGATCAGTGAGCCTTGTCGTTAATAAAGCTACGGAATGCTTTTGTGTCCTTGCCCATGTTATTCTCAGAATCTGACAGGAAAAGACTTTTAATTTGGAAATAACCTTTGTTGTGGCATACACTAAGTGTATGAAACTTGAGAAATCCCTTCCCATTTTAGATTTTCTTTTTCTCAGTGAGTGTTTGTCAATTCTTTGTGTAAAATGTTGTTTACAGATATTTAAGCTCCTGGTTATTTCACTGACTAGAAATCCAGTGTTCTCCAGGAGTTTATACCTCCTGAAGGCTTCAGCTATTGGAATATATCACATGGGATGCTCTGACTTGATTTCAGATCCCTAACTAGGCATGGAAAAGTTTTCAGCCAAGAAATTGTGTCATAGGGGTTAGACTGTACCCTGTGGTATAGGAAAAAGAAGAGTAATTTAAAAGGTTCATTACATATTTTAGAAGGTTGAAAATAACTTACATTTTCCTGCTCTCATTCTTGTTTGTTCTTGGTTCTACAAACATATTTGAAACCTAAAAGCACAAAATGCAAGTGCTATTATGAGAAGATGTTTCAACATTTCATAATGAAGGCTGATAATCCTATGAAGGAAGTCTATCTAACACATTATTTGGTGTTCTCTTAGCAGTCCCTCACAAAGTGACAGACTCTGCTCCTGTGGGGATGTGCAGGTTGGGGCTTACAAGGTCTTCCTGAGAATTATGACTCAGACACACAAATATGTTCCAGCATTATCAGGAGATCTCTGGAAATGACATGGATGTTTATTATTGGAGCAAATCTGAGCTGTGAAGGCAAATTGCATTTAGCAGAGTCCTTTCTCATTAAACCAGGAGGCAGAGAAAGGTAGTTTCCAAAACATGACTGAATGAGTAAACTAGTCCTTGAATTTCATTGAGGGTTAAGATAACAGGAATTTTTATGTCTTTTCTGGAGGCAGAGAACACAGAAATGGATTTATAGATGAGCTAATGCTTAGTGACTGGTTTCTAGTCACTCATTTCTGTGCCTCTGCCCTGCAGTCCTGATCTCCTAAGCAGATCTCTGAGGGCAGAGCTGTTGTATAATTGCAGCTAAATGACCTTGTGTGAGGAGCAGCTTCTCTTGCAAGGTCAATAGAATTTAGGGCCAGACAGGTCCCATTGTTGCACCTCACACAGAGATGAGTCTTGGGGTGTGTTTGTAGTTAACTGCCATCACAGCAAGGCAGAAATAACTGAAGTTTGTCTCCTTTTATCCTTTTTTCCCTCTCTCCTGCTCTGTGGTAATTTCTTACACTTCCCAGAATGCCTTGACCATCATTTCTAGGGCACTTGTTAAAGAGTTGAACATGTTGCCTGGTGGATTCTCACCTTACTTTCCTGTAGATCATCTCTTTGTTGAGTTTAGCAGCCCAGAGGATTTTACCTTTCTGCTGACAGCAGCCTCATATTTCATCCTATCAGTTGATACCTTTGCGCAGTGTCTGGATTTGCTTTGCAGTTTCTGGAAATACAATAAATTTATGCTCAAACAGCTTATTAATGCCCTTTTTGCTTCAACAAGTGACCATCCTTTTCTCTTAATACTTTTGTGGTACTTTTCCTGATTGTCCTGTTACCCAGATAAATTTTCCTAATTCTTTGTGACTTACAACTGTTCGCTAAAATCCTAATAGTTTTTACTTCTCCTGAGATTTTCATGTAAATAACTTGTTAGGTTGATTTGGTAAACTTTAAATTTATTCTGTCTAAATACTCTATTTATGAAGCCTAAATCCCAGACTGTTGATTGAAAACGCAAACAACAGACAGTCTGCTGGAAAAAGCACTTGTGTTCAAGGGAGCAAATCTAAAATTGGACACAAGTCTGATTATTTTTGTCATTTCTTTGCTAGAGAGATCTGTTACCATGGAGTAATCTAGTCATGAAGAGTTTATGGTCAAACTTGGGTTCTTCTTCACAAGCATTGGAAGACCAAGTTGCACTGATCTGGTTTCCCTCTCTTAAATGTTGCAAGTTGTAGGTTGTCACATTTAATTTGGTTTCTCATAAACCAAGAAATTAGATTCTCAGGCAGAAAACTCTGTTCACGGGCAGTGCTGAATGTCAGGAGAAGACTTGTGCCTGAGGAATGGCTCAGAGCTGAGCAGCTGCTCCTCCAGAGCAGGTTTGGAGGATCCCAGGCTGTGTGTGTTAGCACTTCCCTCTGCAGCTTCACAGGGTGTAACCTCAGTGTTCCTTGACCAGGACTTTTGTTCTGTGGTCATTGAAATATGGGAGATGGGAAATCAGTGTCATAGCTGAACACCTGTAGAAGAGAATAGCTAAAAATGTGCATAACTACAGAAATTTCTGTGGTGTTAGTGACTTTCAGGTTCATTGTTAGATAAACTGTCTCTTTTTTTTTCCGGATGTATTAGTGGATACAACTAAGCCACTTCTCCACCAGTCTTGGACTCTCTAAACAACTCTCCTGCAAGAGTCATTAGAACATGGCACTTTATTAGCAATAAGCTGCTAATACTGCAGTTGCTTAAATTACTAACAACTAAGTGCAAAGGGAGATTAAACATGAGCTTATTTCTGTCAGCAGAATTCCCTCAGGATTTGGAAACAGCTTAGTAAATCTGCACTTGCATGAGGTGAGACTGAAGTGCAGGAACATGGAAGTGTATGATGAAATAAGACTTGAATTGCATTGTCTTCTAACGTTTGAGTTTGGGAAAACAAAATGGGAATCTTGAGTGTAGAAAAGGCAGCAGTGACTTGGCAAAGCCCAAAACTTGCCCATCACATAACAGGAGCTCAGAGCAGTGCAGTTTGGCCATTCAGCTCTCATGAACAATAAATACGAATCCTTGCCAGACTCTGATGAAATGGCCTTAAATTATCCCTGTTTTCTCTTTATGGAAAGATGTGCAGATGGGGGTAAGTGGTGAGTAGGTGTGTTCCTCAGATTCTTGAAGTTTGTGTTCTGAACAAACTGGGGTACAGCAGGTTTTGTCTTGTCACTTGTTTCACTGACAAATACTATCTGTTCCACTACGGTTCTTCACAGGCTGTGAATTCATATTTCTATATACACAATAAACAGGAGCGATTTCTTAGTTTTAAAATGAAAATTGGTTTTTAAATCCCTATAAGAAGTATGAATCTTGGTAAAAAAATTACATTCTATGGGCTATTTCTTTCCTCCAGCCCCTCTCTCCATGGCATTTCCCAGTCACAGTCCTTCTGTTTCACCATGCCAGGACACAGGCAGAGATCTGGTGAAAGAAATTGTCTTACTGTGGGAGTACAGGCATAGAATACTCCTTGGCACTTAACTCCCTGCTGGTGGATAACTGTGCAGGAACATTGTGACTGGTTTAGGATTGTCATGTTGCTAATTGGATTTAGAGCCTTGGCTGAGTCCCTAATCTTTCAGGACCTTTTTGAATTTCATGGTGATGCTGAACACACTCTGCAGGGAAAAGTCAAAACATTTGACTCTTCATCTGCTTCCTTAGGCATTTTCCTTTCCAGTAGCTCTCCAAGTGCCAGGACAGTTCTGCATGACATTGATTGTTTTATTCATTACTTCTTTGGTACTGTTTTTTGTAGTTTTTGTCTCCATCCAGGTGGGAGCACACACTGAGCTTTGACTTTATATAGGAGCTCTGTGGGGGAAGATTAACCATCTATTTCTTCTAGTTAGAGACAGTTTATTGGTTGATTTGTCTGTAATCTATTTGGTTTTAGAACACACAAGAATGCTGGAGGAAATGCTGATGTTCTGGGAGCCTTTCAGGAACACAGAATTTGCCATAGGAACCAGGTCACAGCTTGGTCTATGTGTAAAAATAAATGGAAAGAGGACAGTGCATTAATTCAGCACTTGGCATGTTTTCCTTTGATCTCTTTCCAGAGCTGCCTGTGCTGTACATGCAGTATTCAGCTGGAAGGGCAGAGTAGTTCTTACTGTAGAAAACTGTACAGTTGGAAAGAAAAACAGTTTTTCATTAGTTGCTCAACGAATTTTAGAAAGTAGAAGACAAACGAGATGCTAGAAATAAAGCCTAGTTTTTTGGTGTAAAACTATGTGTGTGATACAGTTCTCAAACTGTTGTCTGTAGTTGCAGAAAGAACCAAGTCTAAGTCTAATTTCAGTGTGTTTATGGTGTCTGTGCTGGAAATGGAGATGTCAGGAGGAGACACATTCTATTTTTGTTCAATTAATATCTCAGAGCATTACATCAAAGCAGTAAACTCCTCTTGTATCAACAGATGCAGCAACCCTGCAGCCTATTTTCTCTCTTGTTACATTAGTGTTTAATTAAAGAAAACAACTAGTTGGAGGCAGTTCCTTTCTGTGAAATGTAATGAAGATTTATTTTGTAAGTGACCTTCACTGTATTAGCTGAATCAGTAATCAGTAAAATTAATAGAATAATCAAATTATATACAAACTCATAAATCATGGGGAATACGCTGTCAACAATTCAGCTTTTAATATGTCCTATTGTTTCACAGCTGCATTAAACATCACAACTTCTGAGTCCTGCCTTGATGGGGCCTGAAATGGCATTTAAAGGCTGTGGATGGTGGAGGGTTACCAGGCCAAGAATTTTCACAACTGTTAATTTAGCTGTAATAGAACTTGATGTCACCAGGGCAAAGTTGAAGCCGAGTACAGAGTTGTTGCTATCTTTCAGCAAAACTTGAATTATTGGTATAGGCAGTTGCCAGTTAATTAGGGTAATATCAGTTTAAATGTCTGTCATTTAGGGTTAATGGTATCAAAGAGTTGCCTTGTACTTGAAGTACAGTCAGAGCATCTTGTGTGCAGGTACTGTTAGCTCTGTGGTTTTACTTTGTCATCAATTATTGGGGTGCCATTTAGCTTAATATTTCCATTTCTGTATTGAAATAATTTGGGTGACTCCTTCCCAACGGTGTCATTTTTCATGCCAGGCTGTTTTAATGGGTGTTTGGGCTTTTTGTAATTGTTTAACACAACACAATCAAAATTCCTTTCCATTCTCATTTAAAAAGAGAAGTTTTCCTCTGGCCTCCTATGCAAAGAGGTCATGCCCTCCTCCCCTTGACTGGAGGCTGCTCTGGAAAAGAAGTCAGTCAGGTTTTTGCACAGCCAAGCAGCAAAGTTCTTTCAAAGCACAGCAGAAAAAGAAAATGCATGTATCAAAAACCCTTTGGCTGTGGTGGGAGTCAGAGGGAAAATATAATTTATAGTTTTTAACAAAGGAATCTTAGTTCTGGCTAAGTTAATAGCACTGTTCTCATATACAACATATGAAATAAATTCATCCGAGCTGATTTGAAAGATCCTCGTACCTGCTGTGTCAGGCAAGAAGCCACTGGTTGCAGCACTGGAGGTAGTAAGACTCTAGCTCGGGGTCTCAAATAATCATTCAGTGGATGTTTAACCTATGTGTCCTCTTCAAGAACTTCCAGACAACCAAGGCTGGGGTTCAACATGGGCTACATTCTCCTGCTTTGGCATTGTGTGCTGGTTTTGACTTCAGCATTGGAAGAGGCTCTAAGGTCTCCCTGGAGCCTTCTCTTCTCCAGGCTGAACCCCCCAGCTCTCCCAGCCTGTCTCCAGCCCTGTGACAACTCAGTGAGCTCCTCTGGGCCTGCTCCACGCGTTTCACGTGTTGGGCCCAACATGTCATTAAACACACACTGCCAACGTGCACAGTGCCTTCCCTGGCTGTGACACACATTGATTGCAGTTAGCTGCAACAGGAGTAACCTTTGTTTTCCCTCTCTGTTCCAGGCTGTGTGCTGTGTTTGGGGGGATCTACTGCCTTCGCCACCCCGTGCGGTGCCTTGTGGTGGACAGAGGCTCTGGACGGTAAGGGAGAGAGGAGTAACCTTCTGTTTATACACAAAATACAGGTGAAAAATGGGCTAAGTCAGCTTAAAAAAAAAAGATTCTTCAAAGATCCTCCTTGGTATTAATAACACATCAACCTTGATTAAAAGTAATTTGTGTATAGGTCCTCCAGAACAAGGAAAGTGGGTCTAGAATATAGAAACTAAATTAATTTCCCTGTGATATTACTGCAGCTCCTGATCACCCAAGCTTGGAAGACAAATCATTTCAGCTGCCGGGGGGCTGGTGATGAGTGATGTTAGTTTTCCTTGTGGCCTTACCTACTCTAATTGATTTTCATCAGATGACAACAAAGCCCTCTGCTATTGCGTTTTTAAAAATGGAGCTCACCTAAAGACTCATCAGATTAATCTCTGCTGATAATGCATGTCACTCCAAGAGAAAAGACTTTAATGAGTTTTTAGGTAGATTGTTGTCATAAACTATGCTGCCCTCTTATCCCAGAATAAATTCCTTTACAACAATATCAGGCCTCTGGGCAGGTTGAAAGTTGAGCTAAGAAAAATCAACGCAGAGTTTTTCCCATCGTGGCATTTTTCACACCTCTGTAAATTGTCATGTTTCTGTTTGCACACATTCTATCAGTTACTGCTCTGACTACAGACCTTGGCTCTCTTAGGAGTCTGTTTGCAGCTTAATTTCTGTCATTGAAAAGTTTGAAACATTCTTCAGAAAATTAAGCTCAAAAATATGAAGTAACTTATTAGGGCAGTGAGTAGTGAACTGATGGGTGTGATGTGTTTGCTTCCCAGTTGTTTCCTTGAGCACAGTACTTGGAGCTGCATTTGTCATGACATGATCAAGTAGTGTCTGTTCCCTGAAACTGTACAAACAACAGATTTTACCTTTCTGTCAGGTCCTGAAGATTCTGGAGCTCCTTGCACAGTTTGAGATGTAGATGTGATCGTATTGCACCGTGTGTGTTGTTCTAAGTGCATAGTTAATGCCAATGAAACTCTGCCCTTTCAGCAGCTCTGCAGGTTATTTTAACACTAAGATTTGAACTTTCCCTGCAGGAAGCTTTATTTTCCAATAACGTTTAAGTAATTAACTTCTCTTTCAGAGGGACAAAGCTTAGAGTTGGTAACAACTTCCCAACACCTCTCTGTGCAGATCTTAGCTGGGCAGTGGTGCTGGTGCCCCAGTTTCCAGTTTCCTTTGCACATTCTGAAGACCTTTGGAATTAATATTTTCTTTATAAGGTTATATGAGTTCCAAAAAAGGTGAAGTGCTGCTTTTCCATTAACCTGCTTTTATGTTTTGAATCTAATAAGTTCCCTAGGGTTCACCGTGGGTTCCAAGTGTCTTTTTTTAGGCTATTAGGCTGGTTTAGTGGTTAATTTAGGCCATTTTCCCTTAAAACTGAAGGATATATTTTGGAGGAGTAGAATTATTGAAACACTTTCAAAAGGCTTTACCAGACTTTCATTATTCCAAAAACATTGGGCTTTTAATAATGCCTTTGTCATGGTGAAGATGAAGAAGCACTACACTTTGAAGTGCAAGGTCCTACGTCTGGGCC
>NW_008693847.1:0-9808 GCF_000695815.1 Acanthisitta chloris | reverse complement strand
GTTAAACCACGGCACTAAGTCTTCTCAAGAAGCTAAAGACAACAGGACATCCTGGCTCTCTTTTTATGAAGACAGGAACTCTGACAGACTTCTCTTCAAGCACAAATCAAACTTGAGAAAGGCAGATCTGCCTTTACAATTTGGACCAGGGTCAGGGCAAAAAAGGGAAAACTACAGAACAAAACAAAAAGAGCACTCCAACAATCCCCAAATAGAAAAACCTGCAAAACTCACCTCCTGTTGAGCAGTTTTTTCTAAAAATCTAATCAATAAACAGCAGAATTTGCATCTCTTCTAACTTTCCATTTGACTGTTAATATAGAATATGCTCATGACCTGAAAACTGAAGCTCATAGACTTCTACTACCATATTATCTAGGAATAGCATAAGTATAGCAAGTATGTAAGGAAGGAAAGAACCAACTTAATCCATGTAACTGCTGTTTGATCAAAATTATACATGCATTTAATACCTCAACAAATTGCACTGAAAGGCAAAAAGTATTTTAAAAAAAAACATTACTGAAAAAACTTCACAAAACACTATGCTTTATAATGCAAACCTTCAAATACCTAATTCAGCTTCTGCAGTACATGCAGCTGCAACCCTAAACTACAGATTTTCCTTACATCTACAGGGTTAGGCAGAAGCAAAGTCTTTTTTACTGAAAACAGGCATAAAGAGGACATTTACATATGTTTTGTTTCCTTAATTTATAGTAAAACTGGTAAAAACCTATAAACATGCATTTAGTTGCCCAGCACATAAATCACTAACTCAGCTCCCTAGAAGTGAGATTGGCTATTATAATTCTATTAAAATTTGACATGAACAACATTGTAGAGAGTATTTTACTGATTGTGATGATTGAGCATTCGATGGTTAATTATGCAAAATTTACTCTACTGAGCTCAATAACAAGAATAAAACCTGCAAATCTAACCAGTGACTACTATGTTTAAATTTGCTAGCCCTCAAGAAACAGCTCCTTCTTTTAGGAGGAAATAATGATAATAGAAAATAATTTCATGTTAACTCAAAGTCAAAAGTGCAACCAACAGAAACTCCATTTGAGAACAAAATATATTTGAGTACTTATAAAGAGGAGTTTTATTATTTGTCGAGATTCATCTCATCCAACCTTAAACAGCTGATCTATTTCAGACATCCATTTTCATCTGAGATGAATCAAGTCTAGGCAACATTCTTCTACTCTGACCACAAAGGTAAGTCTTACTGGGTTAGCCCCACCAAACCTTTTATGTCTGGTATTCTATTGCATCTTCCACAAATAGGAACTTCTAAATCCACTTGTTGCTTCCATGCATTCCATCTGAAAAATCCATTAAAATAGAAAGCCACCATCTTCTAGTTAAACCAATCACGCTCAAAGATCTCTCTGCTATTGGCACATTCTGTGTGATACTTTGAAGCTATAATTTATTTTGCTGCTAATTTATTTGAAACTTCAATGCATTTCATACTGAACTTAGTGGAATACTTTTCTACAAGGTTCCTGAGCATCTAAAAGCAAACATGAGTTAGGCATAAACATCTCCTTTTACACTTGCTCCTAAAGGTAATTTTGGTTTCAGAATCTGAGTTTTGCTTTCTGCTATCTAGATCCCAGTAAGGACGTCTTGAATTGACAAGAAATCTGGTTTTAGATAATTGCTGTATGCAGAACGAGAGATGTGTACAATCTACTAGACACACTACGTCCTCCACCTCATCCAAAATGTACTTTATGGCTGACAGCTTTTTCCACAAAACTCTTTTCCTTGCATGCCAACATACCACTCACCAAAGAGTCTAAAGCTGTTGCTGTTCTCACCTTCTGTGTGTGCACAAGAAAAGCATTTCTTCCTTGGATGATCACACCTAAGCAACTAGGTTTACACTAAATCCACTAATTTATTCCTGTAATTGCAATTTGGTTCACTCTCAAAGGAAATACTAACATGGCCTCAAAATCATCAGCCCTCATGATTTCTCAAAGTCAGCTAAAGATGAAAGGCTAGACAGAAGCTATTTGTGAAACACTGAACTCAGGAAAAAAGAGGCAATATTTTCAGAACTTCATTTTCTAAGAACTGCCTATTGTAGTAATATGTCCAGTTCATATCCAGCAATTGTCATAAAACTGATTACTTAGCACAAATTACAGACCATATTTTCTGAAAATTGATAGGACATGAAGACATAATATTTGTTTATCCTGTCAGACATTTCTCATAAACCTACATTATCTGTCTTCAGAGTTTCTGGCTCTCCAGTTTTTAACTGAAATATCTGAATACAGAACCTTCTAAAAATATTTCATACTGACTTTTTTTTTAAAAGGTCTGATTTTTCTCTTCTCACAACAGAATTAAATAATTGCAACTATATCAACACTAACAGAGATAATCCAGCACACAGACTTTTGACAAGAGAATCAGATACACCATTCAAATTACTCCTGCACATCTCCATCTGTATGAGTGATTTTCAAATTCAGCATAGGTTTGTAAAATAAATGGGATCATTATGTACCATGAAGTAACAGAACAGATCCCTCCTCATGAGATTCCAGTTGGGTTCCACTGCTCTAAGACATATTTTTCATTTATTAAATGACAATAAAAACTTAGTGTATACAGGAAGCATTTAAAGAACCAGAAAATACAATACACCAAGTCTAAAGCATCTCAAACTTTCATAATATCAAAAATCTAAACAGAATGTAGATGAGTTTCTCATCTGTCTCTTTACTTCCAACCAAGTTTAAGCTTAAAATCCTGAAATTCCAGGATTCCCAAACATTATCAGGCTTGAACTCTGACTTTAATAATTTCCATTTGATATGTCTGGTCTATTATAAACAACATGCTCTTACAACAGAGTTGCAGTAAGAAGCACAAAAATACAGAAGACATTGGAAAACACCTCTAAAGGAATTAACTTATTCTTTTTCAAAACAGAAAAAAATTTAGAAGTTTTGGATGCAAGTTCTCTGTACACCATCCAAGATTTGCTGCTTAAATTTCTCCAACTGCTCCCCTTCTTCCTATTAAGCACTCAGCTACCTGAACTCCATTAATTCTAAGTACCTTTGCTTCAAAAGTGGAAACAACTACACACCAAGTGCTAATTCTAGGCACTCTCTGGATATTTTCAGATGTGCAAGAGGAACTCTGGATTTTTATACAGATTCTTTGAATAGAGTTTATAATTTTATTTACTAGAAAATTAAAAAAAAAAAAGCTTTGAACAGAACATCTTTCCTACAGGCTGCTTTTTTCCTCCATTTTGGAGACTAATCCTCTTCCTCCATATGTCTTAGTGAGGGGGTGGTCCTCTTCCTTGCCTATTCCACATTCTTGGTATTGCTTTAAATGGCCAGAGAGTACCTAATTGTGTCAGATCCCTGCTCCATAAAGAATTCCCTAGAACACAGCCATCTCCTTTTAAACCTAGATGCAAGTGACATGCAGGACTGGGCTGGGAACAGGACTGCAGGTGAGACAAGACCGTTAGCAAGAGGAAAGTTGAATGCAGCAATACAGAGACATTCCCATAACAGTGACTCATCCCTCCAGGATAAGTAAGGGACTTGCAAACAGTCTGCCACTGCTGGTGGCAGTACTCAATCAGAACTAGCAGCCAGTTCTTTTAACCATATCACTCCACATCACCCATGTCAGTTTCTTGATGCTTGTCTCCTTCCATATACCTCTGCATGGAAACTAAAAACTCATTTCCAAAATTAAACCTAACCCTTCATGCATCCATCATCCCATTTCCCTATCTGACATGCTTCTGTTTTGCCTAGTGATCTCTGGCTCTCTGCAACTTGCTCACCCCTCAGAATCCTTACAGCAGGCATGGTGAGCAGAGCTGGGTAAGACGACAGAAGCTGCTGCTACACACAGGCAATTAACTTGCAGTAAACGTTCTTACCAGGCACTTCCCACTGTTCAGACAAGCATGTGCAACTGCTAGTTGTGGACAGCTGCCAGTGTGATGCTGCCCAGAATAACAGTTTGGAAATCTTTGTGTGCCCAAAAATGCCCTTCAACCACCTGAACAACTGAAGACAGGTAGAGAAAGTTTAGCTAACTCCCTCTACAATCTACTTTCATGCCAGTAGCTTTGTGCTAAATCTTAAGAGAAACAAAACTTTTAAAGGTTAGTGCTTGCTCTGTTAAGTGACTCATACTATGCATATGTTATACTTTTTCTTATGTTGCAGTATTATAATCTAATTATACTGAAAAATTTTTGGTAGGTATTAGTGCTGTTAGCTTAACATTAGTGTTCACAATTCCTAATCTTTGGGTGTTCCTTTTATTTTTAGACTGAGATTTGCTAAAAGCTCAACATATTGTCTCAAGCCTTTATGGAAAAGTCAGCCTAAACTGAGCATGCTAATGGCAATGCCTGAACACATAGAAGTAATCTACTACCCAGCATCATCACAGGAGGGAAGGTGACTAAGTAGCAGTTTGAGGTTTTTCCCTTGCACCTTGTCTTAATGAAATGACTGTAGGTAGGCACAGAAAAAGATATGGCCTAAGATCATCTTTGAACCAGAGATACTTTGATTAAAGAACTGTCTACTCACATGCTTGTTTACCAACAACAACAGATAAACAAGCACTTCTCCAGGATAAAAGAAGTCCCCCTGCAGAAGTCTGTGGCCTGAATCCCGTGAGTAGGTTGTTAAACTGGAGCATAATGGTAGGATTATTTCATGTCAGAAGGGCTCTCAGGAGGTCACTAGCCCAAACTACTCCTCAAAGCAGGCTCAGCTGTATCCATTTGAGTCTTGAAAACCTTTAAGGACTGAAATGACACAACTTCTGTGGGTACTTGCTCCACTACCTGACCATCCTCATGGGAAAAAAATTCTGCACATGGCCATTATAAACATCTTATTTCAAGTCACGATTCTTTTATCTCATACTCTCGCTACTCACCCCAGTCACGAACCTGTCTGTCTTCTCGACAATCTTCCCCCAGCCACTGGGGGACTGCTGTTGGGTCTCTGGCTGTGAAGTCACCTCTTCTCTAGTCGAACTAGCTCAATTCCTTCAGCCTGTCCTTGCAGGGCAAGTGCTCTAGCCCTAACAAGTGTGATGACATACACTGAACTTCAGCTTATCAGTAAGTTTCCCATATTGAGGGACCCAGACCTGGACGCAGTATTTAGATGGGATCTAGAGTGCTCAGTAAAGGCAAATGATCACTTTCCTTGATCTACAGGCTATGTGCCAGGTGGCACAACCCAGAATGCCATTGGCCTCTTTCACTAGCAGAGACCACTTCTGGCTTACATCCTCTTCTTGTTGGCCAGCACTCCAGGGCCCTTCCCACAAAGCTGCTCCTCTCAGCCCCTTCATCCCCAAATAAACTTCATACATTTATGAAATATACGACTAAGACTTGCTTCATATACTATATTTTCCCTTCAGCTAGAACAAAATTAAGGGCATCTCAAGCCACAGACGAAGAAAACTGGCTTTGTGCTTGAGACATTACCAGCTGTGGGGTTAATTTTTTTCTCGTCATTCTTCTTTCATCTTCCTATTTGCTACATCATCATCCAAATTTCACAGGGTATTCAAATGACTAAAGTCTTCTCAGACCACCAATAGAGTCAAAAAGTCTACAATCAACTAAGGGTCCAAGATCCTGACAATAAGAAGAAAATAAGAGAAATTCAAATTAACTGTTGGAAGAGAAGTCAAATTAATTCTTTGCATTTGTGATGACTGGAAAAAAGTGGAGAGGTTCACAAGATCTTCTGCATGGAGAAACAACTGCTGGTCTGATTGAACATGGTTGTTCCTACACTGGTGGGCTGTTTTATTGAAAATATCCCCTAATACAGCACAGTTCTAGCAAACCCTGGTACACAAAATGTTCATTCATTACTGCTTGAAAAAGCAAATGTAAGATCAGAAAATTTATTTCAACAATACCTATTCTCTAATTTTCTAAAAAATCATAGGAAATCGTTATTCTAAATTGTAATACATTTTTTTAAAATAAATACAGCTTTGTGGTTTTTTGTTTTGATGGGGCATTTTTAGTCAGAAAATGACTGCAAATAGTTTCACTAGGCTTACATATCCTGACCAGAATGCAGGTACAATAAAGTTTTGTTAGATCTAGCAAATATCCTTTGCTTCTGAAGTTTCAATAGAGTTTGACAGACAGAGGAACAGTTATTGACCTTTCTTGACTTTGCTGCATCTTTTCCACCTGATTCACAACCCTATGAATAAATGAAAACAAGCATCACTTAAGAAATTACTAATTTGGCCAATGAGATTACTGTAAACAATTGACTTCCCTATCTGCAACACCACTTTGACTGTATTTGTTTAGTTAAGCTGTCATGCATTTCACTTTGTGTAAATGCATTTACATTGTGTGACAACTACAACTAGGCCTACAATAGCATGCATGAGGCAGAAAGACCAGTGCAGGCATATGACAGAAAAAATAATGCCTTTGGTGAAATCCTATAAAGCAAAAAGAATTTCCCAGTTACTCCCATTCTTAAGCAATATCCTACTTCATAATGCCATGCTAGCATTCCCTAATGCTAGCACTTTTCTCCCTCTCATTCTCTGCCTCTTAGTCAGCCACGTAACACAACCTGTCACTGCATGAGTAGTTCCACTGCTGAGCCATACCAGTTGAAATGCCAGAATTTAAAAACATTTGGATTTTAAAGTTGTGAGACAAGAATCAATGTTACATAAAAGTCTACCAAGTGTCTAAACTGATTTGTCTTGGTGCAATTTCCCTGATACTCCTCATTCTCATATTTCCCTGTGCACAAAACAGGACTAAATAATATCTGCTAGTTAAAGGTGACAACAATTTGATCCCATTCAGAATGATTTATAAAAGCATGCCTTGTAACAAAATAACAACTATAATAATGACTTGCCTAAAGCAAAATTATATAGAGTTTTTTCCTTGCTTGTTTGGGGTTTTTAGCTTTGTTGAACTTAATAATCTTGTATTTTATAAACTGTTGATTAAATACAGTAGATCCTGGTCATCACATGCAGAGAATCAGGTAACCTTGCTACTTTACTGTAGAATGATACTGTAGAGGGATATTTGAAACAAGATACTCTTTGTCCAAATTCATGCTTTTTTTGTTCTCTGAGGTAAACTTTTTCATACTTGGTTTGTACAGAGGAAAAGAATGTTACCCCACACTGGAAACAGATTTGAAAATAAACAACTGCTACATTCACAGAATACGCCACTGGAGAATGTGCTGTTAAAAACAAAGAAAGGACCTTCTTCGATATCCTACCAGCCAGAATTTGAGTCAATGATGTAGAACACAGTCTCCTGTTCTCCAGTGTACTAAAAACAACTAAAAAGACTCTCAAAATCCTCAAACTAGAGTCTAGACAGACTGGAACACTTGGCCCTGGTGGGGAGAAGGAAGGGTTTCACACAACCATAACAATATTTAAATCTGACTACTTCTACTCCCAAGGACATGATAACAAAAGTCATAAGAGACTGCTGAAAAATCTTTCTTCACTTACAGTCTTCACTAAATGTGTGATCTAGGCGACTTAGCTAAACCATTACAAACAAAAATGACATAGATATACAAGGCTTATGCATTTTCACCCAAATTTAAACTTTGTTTATATTTGTTTACTGTAATTGCGTAAAGGACTTATGATTCAATTTATCTTAACCTGGAAACACAGCTGAATCCAGAATACTTTATTATGCATCTTGATTTTAATAAACCTTTTAGCCTTTCAAAACTAAATGTTCTTCTCATTCCAAAAATTAATGAGAAATATAAAGTTATCCAATACACCCATGGGACAGAAGGAAGAAGATATGCTGCCTTATCCAAAGTTTGGCCTAAACAAAAAGTTTTGGAGTACATTTTACTCACAAATGGCAAAACAATACATTGATGCAAGGAAAAATCTATTCCTAGAAAAATGCACATAGTTCTTCAATAAACATTGAAAAGAAAATAAAGATAGTACCTCATTCAGACAGAACATAAGTTATCACAGTATGGAGAAAGTGCAAATAATTTGAATTTTTCATCTACTACAATAGATCAATGTATTTACATCAAAATAATTTAATAATTAAAGAATTTTTTTTTGTTTTTCAGCCACGCTGTGACTGATCTTCTGAATGCTAATCTGAAATGGCAAAAATGGCCTGTCTTCAGTCATTTGAATTGGATTTATAAGGCCTGTAACTGAAAATAAAACAACTTTCTTTTTGCATGTGAATCTTTGAAATTATTTTTAATGGGTTTGGAGACTTTGTAAACATGAAATATGCCTTCAAAAAATGCTCTTCCTTTACATTAAAGGACAAATTTTATATTTGAATAAATCTAGCAGTGCTTTCTATTTTATTATCAAAATACTATTATTAGATGATATAAAACTCTGAGTTTTCCTGGCTTGAAGTTATCTAAATTCTTTCTTTTAATTTGTGATTGCTCTAGACTTTTAGTTTTAAATAGCCATACATTATAGCACAACAATTTGAAGATACAGATCATTGGCCACTTTCATCAATACAGCTGAAAAATGTACATAAAATCAACTTTAAAAAATTTACAAAATATAATTATTTTATTCTACGAAACATTGTTTAGATTTATTTTCATGAATGAAAAGGCTTGTCAGTGAATGGATTAACTTGCAGGCTATCAGTTTACATAAAGACACAGCAACAGCTGAATCATGTTTTGTTTTTCCTTGCAGGTCAGAAGGCTATGGAAACATTTAGATAACAATCACTCAAAACTACCATAATTCAGATATTTTTATCCTCACAAAACCAAACTCTTTTTTTCACCAGCCGTTTGAAAGTACAGATTAATCCAACTAAACTGCTCAATAACTTCATGTACCATGGTTTGTGGGCAGCTTGCTGTTTCTCTGCTTTAATAACTGATGGATTATTGTTTCCTGCTAAAGACAGCAAGAAGACTGCATCACTTATTGCACTTTGGGGATTAATGCGGTGTGAGAAAGACAGGAACAGACAGTGATATCCTATCTTCATGATGTAAGAGCAAGATCTACTAATTTAACTGAATCAAGGATTTAATTCTGAATGTTAAGCTTCAGAAAAAAATAATGGTACTCTTAGTAAATATGGAATTTAATTTTAGAAAAAAAGAATCAAATAAGTAAGATTTCAACAGGAAAAACATTTACTTTATATGTAGTATTCACTGTTTAATAATTAGAGTCTGTCTTTAGTAATTTAAGTAGCAAAATTCAGTAGGGAAAAGACTTCCTGCCCGGCAGACAACCCCAGCTTATCCTGAAAACCCTACAATTTAACCAGCTGCTTTGGAATTAACATCAGTACTTCCTAGCTACTCAATACACACAGTGAGACAGTAATTTTCTCTTAGTCCTCTGGCAAATTTTCCTCTTGAGCATATCAATGTCTACATAATTTATTTTTTTCCCCTATGACAGGTTCATTTTACAGCAAGAATAGCAGTGTATCATATTCTATTCATAAACTCTTTCTGAAAGAAGTCTTCACACCTTATAAACAAATCTGGAAAAGACTTCCTATAGTTTATTTTCAGTTATTAAAAGTAATAATAATAATACAGGTGATCTAATAAATGGTATTCATTGTAAGATAATCTGCCACTTGCCAGAAATCAAATTATTGTTGTTTTATACCTTTATTAATTAAGCTCTGTAGAAAAAAATGCTAGTTCTGTATGAAAGACAAAGTATGGCAGCAAAAAAAGCAGCCCATGATGGACAGAAA
>NW_008693846.1:512-751 GCF_000695815.1 Acanthisitta chloris | reverse complement strand
CCAAGATCCACCTCATGCTCCCCAAAAACCACTTCATGCTCCCCAAAATACACCTCACACTCCCCGAGAATCATGCTCCCAGCCCAGAGATCCACTTCAGCCTCCCTGAGATCCACCTCACCCGCCCCAAAAAACACCTCACACTCCCCGAGAATCACCTCATGCTCTCAGAGATCCACCTCACCCTCCCCGAGATCCACGTCACGCTCCCCAAAAATCAGCTCACACTCCCCAAAGAT
>NW_008693846.1:0-391 GCF_000695815.1 Acanthisitta chloris | reverse complement strand
GAGATCCACTGCACCCTCCCTAAGATCCACCTCACCCGCCCCAAAAAACACCTCACACTCCCCGAGAATCACCTCATGCTCTCAGAGATCCACCTCCCCCTCCCCGAGATCCACGTCACGCTCCCCAAAAATCAGCTCACACTCCCCAAAAATCAGCTCACCCTCCCCGAGATCCACCTCACGCTCCCCAAAAACCACCTCACGCTCCCCAAAATTCAGCTCACACTCCCCCAAAACCACCTCTCCCTCCCTGAGACAGCTCCACACCATTCCCAAGGTCCTTCCCCAACACAACCCACCTCAGGCTGTGCCCATGGCCCCAGCTCTGGACACTGATGCCTTCTCCCTCAGCTGTGTGGTGGCCACTGGGCCAGCAGATCCCTGAGCACAC
>NW_008693845.1:0-549 GCF_000695815.1 Acanthisitta chloris | reverse complement strand
TCAGCCAGCAGTCTTGGGCCCCTCTACTTTCCAGGACTTCATCCCAGGGCACTCTGCCAAGAAGGTCCTTGAAGGCTTTCCTGACCTGAAGTGCAGGGCAGTAAGCTTGCTGTGCACCTTCCTCACTGCCCTGATGATCTCAAACTCCACCATCTCGTGGTCACTATAGCCAAGGCCACCTTGGAGCACCACGTTCCTCTCCAGCTCCTCCCCGTTGGTGAGCATGAGGTCCAGCATGGCTTCTCTTCTTGGTTGAGGGGCCTCTGAGATTGCCTATGCACTGCCATGTTGCTCTTCCAACAGATATTAGGGTGACTGAAACCCCCCATGAGGATCAGGGCTTGTGATCTAGAGGCTGTTCTCATCGGTCTGTAAAGGGCTTCATCCACACCCTCCGGATCAGGTCGTCTATAGCAGACCACCACTACAACATCCTCTGTCCCAACCCTACCCCTAATCCTGATCCACAAACCCTCGACTGGTCCCTCATCCATCCCCAGGCAGAACTCCACATTCTCCAGTTGCTCATAGAATCATAGAATCATAGAA
>NW_008693844.1:0-4186 GCF_000695815.1 Acanthisitta chloris | reverse complement strand
GGCACGGTGGGGCACGGCACGACACGGCAGGGTGCGGTGCTGTGAGCTCGGTACGGTCGGGCGCGGCAGCATGGCACGGCACGGTGCAGCTCGGGACGTGGCATAGCTCGGTACGGTATGGCACAGCTCGGTATGGTATGACATGACACAGCATAGCACAGTACAGTGTGGCATGGCTTGGAATGGCACAGCTTGGCGTGGCATGGCACGGCTCAGCATAGCACATCCCAGGTCAGTATGGGATGGCACAGGTAGCACAGCGTTGCTCAGCATGGCATGGTTTGGCATGGCATGCCTCAGCACAGCACATCACAGGATGGCACAGCCCAGCACAGCATGGCATGGTACAGTACAGCTTGGCCCAACCCAGGCTGTCAGGCTGCAGGACTGGGTGCAGGGCACAGGGTACAGAGTGCAGGACACAGGGTGTGGTTGCCCCCGGGCATGGGTTTCAGGGCATATGACAGGGTGCACTGCCCAGGGTGGGTGTGGGACACTGCTGAGTGACACCCCCAAGGGACACAAGACCCCACTGTGCCCCAAGAGAAGTGGGGTGGCCCTGGATCCTGCCCCACAGAGCCCACGTGCCATGTGTGCAGCAGCAGGTAGAAGGAGGGACACAATGGCCTTGGGATTAGGGTCACCTGGAGACACATGAGCAGGAGTGAGGGCAGGGACATGCGATGCCAGCACCCATGGGGACACCTGCCATGAGGCACCTACCCTGCGGGGGGCTGGGGAGCCCCAGGGTGCTGGGCTGGGGAGCTGGCACATGGAAGAGGCCAGGCTGGGACAGGAAACCTCCCTGGAGGGAAGGAGAAGCTCCAGATGCAGGAGTGTGGTTTGGGCACAACTAGCAGCAGCAGGAGCTGAAAGTACCAGGATGAGATGGAGGCTCTAGGGAGACAAGATCCCGTGGGAATGTGGTGTTGGGGGACAGCTGCCAGGGAAGGCTGGCATGGCATAGTGCCCAGAGCAGGATTGCCCCAGGCAGCAGCTCATCCCTCTGGAGCCATGGGGAGGGCAGGATTGTCCTGGCAGAACAGAAAGTACAGCTGGTCAATGAGAAAGGTCAGAGAGAGTAAATGAACACTCTTGTCATTATAAGCTTCCTATTTCCATGATGGAAGGAGAATAAAACCTGTCTCAGCTTCATTAACCCATGAGCATAAACTGGAATTGATCCCGGAGCTGTACCAGCAGGGCTGGGAGGGGGATGGGGCTGACACATGCACTTGCCTATCCCATATGGCCAAATTGCTGACCTGGAGTCAGAGACCTTTGGCAAGCCTGAGATGGAGGAGAAATACCCTCCAGTGCCACCCCTGAGAAGTGCCAGCTCCATCTTTGAGGAGGGAAATGAGAGAAAGGAGCTGGAATACTGGGAAATGCAGTGCCCTGGGGTTTGGGAAGGGGGAGGATGGATACAGGTGATCCAAGGTGTGTATGCATCTCAGGATTGCTCAAATCCACCACGGCCGGGTGGGAGCATGTTGCAAGGAGTTAGAAGCACAGTGCCAGCTCCATCTCCGGCTGGATCTGCATGGAATGCCGCACGGTTCCAGCCCTCGGAGCAGCGCTCGTCCGCGACGCCGACATCTGGGTCTGGTCTGAGGGATTTGAATGCGATGTTTACCCTGTAATCAGCTGGTTGGAAGCCTCCTTGGGAAGCGACTTCCAGGGAGGAGCCCACCGGAGCAGGGCCGTGCCGTGCCGTGCCAGCTCTCCAGCGCCTCCGGACACAGCCGCGGCGGCACCGGCGGGGACGGGAGCAGGGAGGACGTGCGGCGTCTGAGAGTGAGGACAACCCATCCTGCAGGATTCACGGGAAGGCATTTGCATGATAAAGCACGGAGTGCTTTGCTTTGGATAAGTCTGTGATTAATGTGGAATCCAGGTGTAATTAAAAGCTATGGAAAAGGCATGGAAAATTCAACCAGAAGCCAAGCGTGTGTGTGCATAAGGGAAATGGAATTAAACCAGAAAGAAACAGGGGGAGGGGGAAAGATGAAAAGGTTGGGAAATGGTGTCAGAGCACTATGGGAGGGTTGAATTCCTGGCTGCTTCGGTGTGGAAGTAGGATGAGATGGACATGGGATGGAGGGAGGCAGAGCCCTTCCCCAGCAACCCATAGCAGGGCTGTGTGCTGTATTTCCCTGTGGATAATCCATTCCCGTGGGTTTCAGCTCTCATATGCCAAAAATTTCCCTAAAAAGCCACAGGAACCTGGGATCACACAGAGCCCCTCTGGGATGAATGTGCCTCTCCTGCTTTCCTTCCATGCCACAATAAACTGAGAGCATGGAAGGAAGGAGAGTTTTACTGAGCAGCTCACTCCTTCCACGTGCTGACCTTGGATGTGGCTGCAGTTTGAGGGAGGATACTCTGAGGGACACCTTGGGGACCATTTTGGAGGCATTGAGGACACCCTTAGGGATCTCAGGCACACCCTGAGAACCTTGGGGTCACCATGAGGGCCTTAAGATCACCCTTAGAACATCTTGAGAGCATTGCAAGGACCTTGGGGACACCTTGGAGACCTCAAGGCCACTTGGGTGACCTTAGGGACAACCTTGAGACCACCGTGTGGACCTTGTGGACATGTTGGGGGTATCATTGTCTTGGGGACAATGAATGGACACTGAGGGGACACCATGAGTTCCTTGGGGTCACTGTGGGGACCTTGGGGACATGTTGGGGACATGCTGGGGACATGCTGGGGACACTTAGAGCTGCTCCTAGTGGTCACTGTCTTGAATACAGCCCCTGGCTCTGAGAAGCAATACCAAACTCTTGGCTGTGCCTCTCTGCACCCCCTCATTGGATTCCACATAATTTTCCCATCCAATGAATGCTTTCCTCTGGTTTTCTTGCCTTGCCCAAACCAGATCCCCTGACCCAGTGTCCCACAGCACTGGCTGCTCCCAGGCTTTCCAGTTCTCTGGAATGCTGCATCCAGCCCTGAGGCAATGAACTCCCACCCTGACACTGGCATTTGGGTGTTTCCAAGGTGTTTCCAGCACACCGACCCCATCTTGCTGCCTTTCCACTGCCCTACACCCCAGAGTGAGTCCACAGCCAGGAGGCACCACATTCCCGGGACACAGCGCTCCCCAATGTCCATGTGAATAGACTTTGGGAGCCCCTCGGAATGCCAAGCTCCCTGTTGGACACAGGATCCAGCTGTGCTGGGGGTTCCCTTGGCTGGAGCAGGAACAACAACCTTCCCAAAATCTGGGGCTGCCACAAGCTTGTTGATGGCATTGAAGGGGTTAAAGCGATTCAGGAATGTGATTCCTGCAAGGGTTCCCAGACTCGGTGCCGTGGGGTCTCTCCACTGTCTCTCCTATGGGATCCCATGACACCCCCAGCACCGGATCCGACGGATCTGTCGGGAAGAGTTTTCTCCGGCTCCTGGCAGCCTGTGCTGCTGACTCACACACTGCAACCAACCATCCCACGGCCGATTCCAACGAGCAGCGACTTCAGCGGCTGCACACAGAAGCTGCTTCCCGATGGTGGATGCCCCCGGGGTGTTCACCTTTTCATAGGGAATCACCACTCCTACTCCGAACCCTCCGCGGGGCACACGGATGGCAGCTAACAGCAGGGATTCAGCGCCGGGAGGGTTCAGTTCAGAGGGGAAATCCCTACGGAAATTCTACACCGAAAGAAAGTGCAAGCTTGTGGTTATTCACGACTTGAAGGGAGCTGAGAAAAGAGAGGGACAGGGACTTTGGAAAAAGGCATGAAATGACAGGACAAGGGGGAATGACTTCACACTGGAAAAGCGGAGGTTTAGATGGGATATTGGGAAGGAATTCCTCCCTGTGAGGATGCTGAGGCACTGGCACAGGTTACCTAGAGAAGCTGTGGCTGCTGCTCCTTGGAAGTGTTCCAGGCCAGGTTGGACAGGGCTTGGAGCAACCTGGGCTAGTGGAAGGTGTCCCTGCCCATGGCAGGGGGTGGCACTGGATGACCCTTAATGTCCCTTCCCACCTAAACCATTCCACGGTTCCATAACCTATTCCCCCACCAACGCCTGTGATTCCTCCCTTTGGCATTCCAGCTGCAGTGATCCCCTTCCCTAGGTGGGATGAGGGGCAGCAGCATCCTTTCCCTGCCCCGAGAGACATATGGACACAAGGGGCATACCCAGCTACAGCCAGAGCCTCCTGCCGTGCTC
>NW_008693843.1:0-625 GCF_000695815.1 Acanthisitta chloris | reverse complement strand
TTACATTTCCCCAGTTACACTTTTTTATATAGAGTTCCTTTCCCCAGTCACTCCAGTTTCACATCAGTCCCCTTACCGTCTCACCTTCCCCACTGTCACTCCACCGAGTCTCACCAGTTCCCCCAGTTCCACCCCAGCTCTGGCCTTGGCCCCGAGGCCTTTTCTCTGGGATGTCACCACCAGAAGCTGTTCCCAGGGGAACTGGTGGTTTCCAGGCACTGACAGCAATTCCTGTGCTCCGGGACCTTCCCAGAGGGGAAAGGGCAGAGCCAGGGGGAAGATTCCAGAGCCAGGGAGAGTCTGGATGCAGGGGGGCGGAGGGAGCCCAAAGCCAAGGAGCCGATTCCAGGCTCCAAGAGGCTCTGGCTCCAAGGCCATTCCAGCTCAGGACACTCAACCTTGGCCGTTGCCAGGGGCAACAGGGGCTCAGCCCAACGCTCCCTGCCGCGCGCTGATTGGTGGAGCCGCCGGGAGGGGGCGGGGCCAGCTCCTCTGCAAGGGGCAGCACTGCAGGGGCACATGGGGGGAGAAGGGCCATAGGGACCCCCAGAGTGGGTTTTGGGGGGACCCCGCGACCTGGGGGTGCCCTGAGGACACGGGAGGTGTCAGGGGGAACAGCTTTATT
>NW_008693842.1:395-970 GCF_000695815.1 Acanthisitta chloris | reverse complement strand
GATTTAATTTTAACTGTGAAGCGCTGTTTCAGTTCGCTCCAGCATAAGAGATGCTTTTCCCCTGGCAGGAGCAGCGCCTGGCGGCCACCCCTTTGGTTTAACTTGCATTAATCTTAATTAACTTAATCTTACTCGATTTTATCCAAACGTCATTGTCTCCTGGCCAGGAATCTCTCGGCGGTGCTTGTGTGGGGCAGACGTCTAGCTCTGGAAGGAGCTGCGAGGTTGTCTCCGCATCGGGATGCCTTCCCTTCTCTTCACTGTACACCTTTCTTTTCCTTTCCCCAAATCTGTCTGTCTCCTGCAGAGGGTTGCCCGTACCCCGCTTTCCAGGCGGGCCCAAGCCTGCGCAGCGAGTCGCCCCAAAAGCCGTGAGATCCCGTCAGCCTCTCCAGCCCTTTCACTGTCCTTACTCATCCACCCCTCCCGACGGTGGGAAATCTATCTGTTTCCACCCCGAAATCCTTCCCCATGCAAGCGGGCAAACAGTACCCGGCTGGGAACGTGTCTTTGCCCAGAGCCGGGTGCTTCGGACGGACGGGAGCCTGGGTGCTCCAGGAGCAGTTGTCGGTGCC
>NW_008693842.1:0-326 GCF_000695815.1 Acanthisitta chloris | reverse complement strand
CCTCACACATGCAGAGCCGCCCTGGTCCTGTTCTTCTGTGGCTGAGATCTCGTTCAGAAGAACCATTGGGGTTCCCCCAACTCCCTCGGGCTCCTGCTGTCCGGAGGAGCCCGGCAGGGCGGTCGCTCCCGCGCCCCTTTCCCTGGAGCTCACGGTGCGGTGCGATAAGGGTCTCTTCTCTCGCTAGGGAGCAGGGCCCGGGCAGATGAGGGCACTGCATAGGGTCAGCACTTGCTTCGGAGCCTTTTCTGTGAGAACTCTTCTTACCTCCGCCCGTGACGATCAAGCGACCCCATTCCCTCGACCCATTCCACGTAGGAGGGGGG
>NW_008693841.1:314-686 GCF_000695815.1 Acanthisitta chloris | reverse complement strand
CCACTCCTCCTGGGGGTCCCCATTCATCTCAGGCTTTCCCATCCATCACAGGAGTCCCCCCAGACTGGGAGAGGTCCCCAGTGCTCCTGCACTGACTGTAGGAGTCAGAGTTGCTCCAGGACAGGATCCTTTGGGACCCAGAGGGTGCTGCAGCCCCGGGGTGAGCCCCTTGGGGTGGCCAACAAGGTGTCAGTGCCATCAGCCCCCTGAGCTCCCTGCTGTCCCTTGCAGGGGGTGTCCCTGAAGGTGACATTCGAGGAGGTGGCCGTGTACTTCTCTCCTGAGGAGTGGGCAGAGCTGCAGTCCTGGCAGCGCACGCTGTATCGACAAGTCATGGCTGACAACTATGACCTGGTGGCCAGCCTGGGTGAG
>NW_008693841.1:0-267 GCF_000695815.1 Acanthisitta chloris | reverse complement strand
GGGCACAGGACTGGGGGTGCCAAGGGGCTGGGGGCACGAAGCCAGGATGTGCGCAGGGCTGAGGGTGTCACTGAGCAGGAAACATGGCTGCAGGTGCCATTGGGCTTGGGGTGCCACTGGGTTGGGGGCATGGCCAGAGGCTGAACTGTGGGTCCAGGGGCTTGACTGGGCATCTAGAGACTTGACTGTGGGGCCAGAGGCTCAGCTGTGAGTTTTGAGGCTCAGACAGGGGTTTGGGGGATCTGCTGGGGATCTGGGGGTTCAGCT
>NW_008693840.1:0-5723 GCF_000695815.1 Acanthisitta chloris | reverse complement strand
CTCCCCTCGGTTCCTCCCGGCTGCCTTCGGTTCCTGCTCGGCTCCCTCCTCACCATGTCGGTGGATCCCATGGCCTACGAGGCGCAGATCTTCGGCTTCACCCCCCAGACGTGCCTGTTGCGCGTCTACCTCGCGTTCCAGGACTACCTCTTCGAAATGATGCAGGTGGTGGAGGGAGTGATCCTGAAGAAATTGAATGGGATCCCAGGCTGCAATATCAGCCCCTCGCAGATCCGGAAATGCACGGAGAAATTCCTGGTCTTCATGAAGGAGCATTTCGATAAGCTCTTCAGCAAAATGGAAGAAATGCTCCTGCAGCTGGTGCTGAACATCCCGAAGAACGTGCTGCTGCCCGAGGACAAGGTCCACGCGCAGTATCCCTACAGCGAGGAGCAGTTCCAGGCGCTGCAGGATGAGATCCAGCAGCTGCAGCAGCAGTGCAGGGCGGAGGTGGCCGCGGGGCAGGCGCTGCGAGCAGAGCTGGAGGAGCAGAAAGCTGTCAAGGCCGAGCTGGAGAAGATTGTGCAGTGGTTTGATAGCCTTGAGAACATCTGCAGGGAGCATGGCACCGGCAACTTCAAGGAGAGCCTTTCCTTCCTCATACAGAACTCTAAGAAACTGCAGGATGTGCTGAAAGATATTAAGAAGAAGAGCGAAAAGATGCAGCAGTAGGATCAGTGACTGTAAGGGACATTCTGGCAAGGCCACAGGAATAATTTAGAGAGCTTGCTTAAAGGATAGGGGCTTGTCTTTCCCTTATCCTCTCTTCCTGCCAGGATCTGGACTAAAAGCTGTTGAACTGTACCTTGAGGAGTAGGAGGAGGAATACTGTACAATGTAACTCTGAGACTGGTGATTGGGAATACATTGTATTATATATACATGGTATCTCCACGTGAATGCTACCTCGGAACACAGTGTAACACTTGCCTGTTTTGAGGATTATAAAATAGTCTCATGAAGACTTGTGGGAATGTGGATTTCCAGCCTGATGGCAGTGCAGGTGAGGTTGTTGTTGATGTCAGTGAGGACTTGGGGGCTTTACCAGCTCCCCAAGGAGCTGTTTGGCACAGGCTGTAGTGCCTTTCACTGTGTTTGAAAAGCCAACAAGTAGGAAGGATGTGGAGAAGAGTGACACAGTGATGCTGTTGTCAAGGCTCTGATGAGATCTGGTGGCATCAAACCAAATTTCAGCCCAGTTTCTGGAATTTCAGAGTTCCTCACCACTCCCTGTGTGTTTGCAGAGAGGGAGGTTGTGTTTCTCCGAGCATGGAGCTGCTGCTCCACAGAGCAGAAGCCACTGGACAAAATGAGCAACTCCATCACTTTGTCCTACTTGAGCTGATGTTGCTTTATAAATATTTGTTTGGTTTCATTTTTGTTGCCCAGTGTCCTTTTCCTACTGAGTAGCAGTGTCCTTTTATTCATGTTTAATCAGGTTTACCTGTAAAAATATAGCCCAGACTGATAAGCTCAAGTTCTTTGACTTCACATAATGAAGTTTGTTCTCTCTATACTTAATTCAAATCCCTGACAGTCTGAGCATCTTTCCTTTGGTCTCCGCAGGTTTTTATCTCCTGTTTAGTCCTACCATTAAATATCAATGCTAATTTCTACTTTAGTAACATAGAGGTTTGAAAGGCATTAACCTTGTGAATCATTTAGAAGTGACTGCAATAAAAAATGTACTAAAACCATAAAATACACTTTGCAACTCTTTCTTCTCTGATTTCTGAAGACTTTATGCAGAACCAGCTGGGTGAAACCAGTGTCTTGAAGTGGTATTGCCTTGGTGTGGGACTGGAGACCTGTGAGATTTGGCAGCTGCTCCTCAAACCCTCCCAGAGGGAATTAATGTCTGATGTTGAGGTCCAGACATCTGCAGGAATGTTGAGGTGTGTGTAGACTAGAGTTTAGAGGAGGGAAAAATAGGCAATCAGGTAAGGATTAACTTGCTTGTTTAGAAAACAGTGACAACAAAGTCACAGTGTTCTCTAACCTGGAGTTTGGAGAGTAGAAGAATGTTAACATCTACAACATCAGCTATAGAGAATCTCACTGCAAAGTTGTGTCTTTGTTTTCCACCATTACCACCAGTTTTGTTGCACAAATCAAGCAGCTGTAAACAATGCAATATGTAGATATTGTTTCATTTCATGCTACGTTGCTAAGAACAACGGGAAAAATCTCTCTTGGCAGCAGAGGGCACCAACAGTCAGGGATTATTCCCGGTACGGCAGCCAGGAACTGTTCCCATTTTCACTCATTTCTCCTCTCCTGGCCGGAACTGTTCCCATTTTCACTCATTTCTTCTCTCCTAGCTAGGCAGATCCCACCACGCCAAGTCCCTCCCCAGTACATCCTTCACCACTGGAGGAGTGGGTGAACAGTGGACTGGGCATGATGGTTGTACTGGGATGTGCCTGACTGCACTCCCTGCCTGACATCTAGGATTTCAGTGAGCTGCTGAGAGTGCAAAATCCCTGGGTTGCCAAATAGGGAATGTGTAAATAACTGAATCTGATATGGAACACCTCACCCTTCTGGTGTGGAAATCTTTGTGAATGTCCCTTCCTACCTGCTCCCAGAAATACTGTCCTGCCACATGTGCTTCCACCACTCCAGTCATCACAACAATTAAACATGTCCTGATGCTTCAGTGCTGGAGACACCTTTGGCCAGCACCCACCACCCTTGGGCAACAAGCTGTGGCAGCTCAAATAATCATTTTAGGTTGGAAAAGACCTTGAAAATCACCAAGTCCAACCACCCCTCCCAGCACTGCCAAAGCCACCACTAACCATGTCTCCAAGTGCCACATCCACAGCTGCTGAATCCAACAGCACCAGTGAGGCACTCCTAGCCTAAACCATGTCCATGTGTTTGTGGGGCCCTTCAAGGTTCAACCCCTCATGAGCAGCTCAACATACCCCATCTCCATCCTTGGTGGCCTCTCTCTGTCCTTATCCCACTCTTGGTGGGCTCTCATCCCTCTCAGGGGCAGATCCAGTGCCTTGGAACATCAATGGCCATGGCACATGTCCCATTGGTGACAGCAGCACAGGAACTAGGCAGCAGGGACAGGTGGCACCAGGTTGCTGCAGGAGCAGGACCTGGGACTGGCTTGGCAAGGAAGGGAGAACTTCCACATGGATGATTTTAATGCTCATTCTCTCTCAATGACTGTGCAGAGCCGGAAAATTCAGAGCCCCAGGCTGGGAGTGAGGTACTTCATAACACACACTGCAAGAAATATAAGCAGCTGTTGTTAAAACATTACGAAGAACCTTTTACAGAGGAAACGGCCTCATTGTTGGGCACTTGGTCCAGTGAACATCTCAGCAGCAGAGCTAAGGTCTGAGGGGAATGAAGCCACTGGTTTTCTTACCAGGATAACACACACTCCCAGTCCAGGGACATGCAGGAGCCCTGAGGCTCCATGGGGTTGGGAATGTCCCAACAGCTGCATTTATCATCAGATGGGGAATGGCTTTGAGCCTCACTGCTACCAGGACTATCAGGCTTCCAGCAAAACTCAGCCCAGGGAATGAAAGCATGTGCTGGCTGTAAGCAGGACATGCAGCCAGATTTCCAGCCCTGGCACATGCAGACAGGGGTGAGGTGCAGCAGGGAAGGAGCCACCACTGTGCCCCACATGCTGCTGTCTCCAAAATACCCTGCAAACCCCTGGGGTTCAGTTCCAGAGGGAAGAAAGATATACTGAGAATTTTTTTCTGCCAGCATTCACAGCCAGTCGGAGCACTCAGGGCAGGGGATGCAGCTCTCCTCGCTGAATGAATTAGGTGTAATTAGCAGCCGTTAATAAACTCACACCTGGCAAAATGCCAGCCTGGGGCTGGGGGAAGGGGGTTACCATATGCCTCCTTATTAAAAGCTTTAATTACAGTCAGGAAATGCTGGTGGCAGCCACACACTTTAATTGCTTCACCTCAAGCTGGCAGTGGGTCAGCTCCCTCCCTTGCTGGCCATCTCACGGTGGCTTGGAGCTGCCATCCCCATCCCCCAGTATGGCTGAAGGGACCAACAGAGCATGGAAAAATGACAATTTTTCATTATAATGATGAAAAACATCCCGTTAGGTTAAAAAAAATCTTTCTTTTGCGGGGATTTTGACTGGCCCAGATAGAGCAAGAGCATCTCCCATCCCCAAACAGCTCTGTGAGAGATGGAGAGGCAGGGAGACAGCTGGGCACGGTGAGCCAGCCCAGCTGGTGAGCACAGCAGCTCTTCCCTAATGTGTTTGCACATCACACACCGTGAAATGGGATGGGAGTGAACACTCTGAGTGCCTCAGTGGGATTTCCAGGGAGCTGCCCCAGTGCTGCCTCCCCCTGCACCCCAGTCCTGGCCATAAAACAAGTGGGGCACAGAGAATGGGCACTCAGCTCACATTAGTGGCAAAACATTGGTTTACTCAGGCAGGGAAACTCGGTCAGGGCTTGGCTGCTGATGGCTCCTGGCTGTGTTTTGCTGGACCTCCCTGGAAATTGCTTGAGAAAAGCACATGGTAAATGGCTTTTTCCTACTTAAGGAGAAGAAAAGAAGAAACATGGAAATGTTTGTCAACAAAGGAATCACATTCATAGATAAGATTATTTTTTTTCCCCTAATTAAGCCACAGGAAAGAGGAAATGTGATTAAAGAAGTTCTGCTGGAGGGAAGCTGTGGAGCCAGCTGTGCTTGGTGCAGAGCAGCATAGATCACAACGAAGGGTGAAGTTTATGACTCTCCCTTTGCTGGGGACAGGAAAAACTATGTCCCTTGCACAGTTCTGTATGACTTTGGCTGCCTCCCTGGCCATTCACCCTGCCCTGCACTCATCCTACCCACACTGCAGTTGGGTTTGGGTTGGAAGGGACCTTAAAAATCATCCATTCCAACCTCTTGCCAAGGGCAGGGACATCTCCCACTAGCCCAGGTTGCTACAAAATCATCATAAGAAGTTTATTTTCATCCTGAAGAGTAAAAAAAAATTTAATAATAAACCAGGCAAATGAAGTAGAGGAATAATATTAAGGCAAGATGGAGCCTTTGGAGGTAATTTCCCTGGTTGGATCCAGCAATGCCCCCAAACCAGACACTTTGGACCCAGTGGTCCCACACTTGTGACCCTTCTGCTTGGTGCCCTGACACCCACCAGCACCTCTGATTGTCTGTGTCCCCTGCAGCTCCCCTGCCCACACCTCCCTGTGTGTCCCCTGCCCTGCCAGCTGTGCCTCCCAGTCCCCTCCTCCTGGGGATTTTATTACCTCTGGTTTCCCAGTAAAAAGGAAATTCTCCCACTGCTTTGCCTGCTAATCCCTCCTGAGCTCTTTTTCCTCCCACTTACACAATTCTGTGTATTATTCCCTCCTGTCACCTTAATTTCTAATGATTAGCGTTTGGTGTAACACTACAGCAGAAGGCAGAGCTTAATGAATATTATAATAAGCACTAAATTATAACTTACTGCTCAAGAGATCCATTTTGATACATAGCCCATTTACAAGCAAACAAGGGGGAGCAGCTCTCAAGCTTTTTACCTGGCTGGATCCAACCCCAAGGCAATATCCTGAAACAACCATAAACTCCAGGTGCATTGTGGCCTGGGGCATGTCACTGATGGGATCTTGGGGCTGGATGTGTGACAGCCTTCCAACAGCAGTGACAGGGGATGAGGCAGATGCTTTCATCATGAAGCTCACCATGAGCTGCAGTGTGAG
>NW_008693839.1:17298-20234 GCF_000695815.1 Acanthisitta chloris | reverse complement strand
GACAGCCCCCGGTGTGTGCGGCCTCGGGCTCACCGCGCTCTGCTCTGCTAAAGGGGTTTGGGGCACGTTTGGCCGTGCTGGTGGTTGTTACACTGCACAGAGCTGATAACAGCTGTGTGTTTTCATTTCAGAGCACGGTGCTGTTGGTTGTGGGTAACTCAGCTCCCTCTGCTCTGCTCTCGTGAGTGCTGCACACACTTCTGGTGTCCCCACATCAGGACATGGAACTGTTGGAGCAAGTTCAGAGAAGGCAACAAAGCTGATGAGAGGACTGGAGCACCTTCCCTACGAGGACAGGCTGAGAGTGTTGGGGCTGTTCAGCCTGGAGAAGGAAATGTTGCATGGAGACCTCATTGCAACCTGCCAGGATCGGAAGGGGCTCCAGGGAAGTTGGGGAGGGACTATTTGTTAGGAACTGGAGTGATAGGACAAGGGATCATGGATCCAAATTGAAGGAGGGGAGATTCAGATGAGATATTAGGAAGAAGTTTTTTCCTGACACTGTCACAGGTTGCCCAGGGAGGCTGTGGCTGTCGCAGTCCTGGCAGTGTTCACAGCCAGGTTGGATAAAGCCTTGAGCAACCTGGTCAGGTGAGAGGTGTCCCTGCCCAGGGCAGGGGGTCGGGGCTAGATGTTCTTTCAGGTCCATTCCAACCCCTTAGCATTCTATGATTCTATGATACCCAGCCTTGATCCCAAAGAACTGCAATTGCTGTTGCCCTGCTGCTGTCTGCAATGGGACTTCATCACAGACCCTGGAGCAGCAGCTCCCCAGGGGTTTGTTCCAACCCAAACCACAGTTTGCAGACAAATTCCCTTCAGGGAGGTATCAAGTCTGAGAATTTACAGTTTTTACTTATAATCAGAATCACAGGATGGTTTGGGGTGGAAGGGACCTTGAAGCTCATCTAGCTCTACCCCTGCCATGGCAGGGACACCTTCCATGGGTGTTATTCCAATGGGTGATACTGGTGTGATGTGCTGGTCACATGTGTGTTACGGATCCAAGCAGGAAAGAACTTGGACTCCATAAGATGTTGATTAAAATACTGTTTATTAGAGGTAACATCAGAAGGGAAAAGGAGATATGAGGGATACTCTGATGTTCCTGCAGCTGGGGGGATTGGACGGACCCCAGTGCTGTTCTTACACCTGGGGTACACTGTTCTCAAAATATCTGTATCCTTACCTGCTGTAGGATGCTCTCAGAATTGACCAACTCTATAGTGTCTATCACTTGTACAATCCTACACAGCTTCACCTCAAGGTGTGAGGAGATACCTGGGGTGTAATTGCCAGGTCTGAGCAGCACAGGCTGCTCCTCTGCACTTAGTGGGGGTAGCACTCATTAGTTAAGGCTCTTTGCATTTGTGCTCCACATCAATCCAAAGTCGTTTTCCCCCTGGCAACTTCTGGGGTTAGCAGAAGGATGAGGATGGTTTACAAGGTTCATAATGAACTGAGTGGGAGTTGTTGTAGGAGAGTCTACAGCACTACACAATGTAGGTGTAGAATAGCAACACTTCTTCCTCCTCTTCCCAAAGGAAAGTGCATGCACAGGAGGCAAAATAAAAATGAGGGAAGAAATAACCACGTGGAGATGAGAAGACCTGGAATAGCAGATGCATGCTCAGCCAGATACTCTCACCCTCACAGCTTACTCACAAACTAATGATTATGCCACAGGGATCAGTTTGAGCAAGGAATCTCAAGGAGTAAAGAGTGATAACTTCTTCCAGAGAACTTTTCCCAAGTAAGAGCTGCAGCCATGGGCAAAGCATGGAACAGAGCAAGTGCTCATGGTGGAGAAACATTGACTCCGCTTTATCTGTAAGGAACGTGAAGGGAAAGGTGATTCTACCCCACCTTTGTGGCACATACACTGTACAGGGGGGATGCTGTCCAACACAGAAGTCACTCCCTCTCTCCTGGGGCAGCAGCAGGTTCCCTGTTCCCTTCTGGATCCTTCAGATCTGTGTCCACATCCTCCACTTGAAATCTGCGGAGATGAGACAAAGGGAGGTGTCAAGAAATCTGGGTGAAATCATAAAGAAGGACCTTATAATCACCAAGATCAGTGATGATTAGGATTTAAAAGGGACTATTTTAGCTCTCCTCCAGCTGCTTTTGCTGGATGGATGTCAATTGACACAGAGCAGTGAGTGTGTCGTACAGGGCCACCGAGGCAATGTCCCAGCCTTGATAAACTTGTGAGTACAGCTCACAGCATCTTCAGACTACACTTCTTCTGTCATTTTAAGTCACATTTATGACAGAAATTCCCCTGTACATAGGAATCTAACTCTTTTGATCTTGCTCTGAGTTCCTTACATTGACATTGAACCTGCCATTCACACAGAGCCCACCCTCAGGGTTTGTACTGAGGGAAGAGTGGCCCTCTGGTTTGATTTTGCAATCTGCAGACCAGTGTGAAGGTCTTCAGTCTGCAGGAACTAGTAAGCTAAATTGTAGGTATGGTCTGTCCCCACCAAGCAATTCCTGTAATCTCAATTTTATTAGTCACTCACCATTCAGGAAGCGTTTAACAGGCAGATAAAATCTAACACAATAAATCTCTATCAACAAACCAGTGAAATCTTGAGTGATGTAGATGAAAATGACATTTCTCTTGGAAAACATTTGAGAAAAGAACAATTTATTGCACTATTTTTACTGAGTGAAGGATGGGAGGGGGCATTACCAGACACCCACACTGCCAAGCTCCTGGAATATGAGTGCCCAAGGGACTGTTGAAAAAGGGAGCCTTGTTTATAAGTGTTATCCAGAGAATGGTGCCAAAAATACACTGAGATGATGAGTTGAGCTACAATTCGATCCCCAGCTGCAGTCAGTGTGCACGCAGGCCTGCCCAGACACTGGAGCCTGTCATTTTGGAAGCAGACAGCATAACAAATGTGCATGGCCAAGCCTGGCAG
>NW_008693839.1:0-17269 GCF_000695815.1 Acanthisitta chloris | reverse complement strand
GGAATTCGGCCCTCAGAGTTTGTTTGTCTCACTTTAGTGATACTCAAGAAAAAGCTGTCTCAAGAAAGAGCCTCAGGGAGAACAGATTTTGCCCATATTTTAGAATTTTGACTGTCACAAATAGATTCTGAAATATGAACCCAGAGAAGAAAACTTTACAAGTAGCTTAATTCAGGGAATATGAGGCTGCTGAGAAGAATGGAAGCAGAGCTGGGCATAGGCTCCTGCAAGCTTTAACCCTTGGAACTGTCCTTATTCTAAAGGCCCTTCAGTGGAAATTTTTAAGTGTATTTTGATGTCATGAGGTGATGTCAGGGTCCTTATGTGATGAGTTGCAGCATCACTATGTAACCTGGTCTAGTGGAAGGTGTCTTTGCCCATGGCAGGGCCTGAAACTAGGTGATCTTTAAGGTGCCTTCCAACACAAACCATTCTGGGATTCTGTGATCATAATTACATCCTCTGCTGATAGACTCAAAATTATACAACTGGTGACTTTCCCTGAAGGTTTTGAAAATAGCTCATGAAAAAAATCTGTACCATGTCTTACAGCTTTTTCTGCTGACATCCCCTAGACAGTGGTGAGCTTCTTAGTGCCATGAGTCTGGGTCAAGTGCAGTGGTGTCTAACACCTCATTGCTGATGTTGTACTGCAGTTAAGTCTTCCATGTCATAGAACATCAAGAGATCTGCTCCACAAAACACAGTTTAGTTCATCCCTTGTACTAGTGAAGGAGTGGCAGGACAAACACGTGCTGCCTCCAAGGTGATACTGCTGAAGCAATTCAAACCTCCAATCCAGCTCCCAATCCCTTTCCAAAGGTTTTACAGCACACAAGAGGTTGTGATTACACCAGGCACCAAGCACTCTGCATGCAGGGACCATCCCTCTCCTCCTCTAAATTCAGTGCAATCAGATGGAGCAACTAGTTGTCCCAGGTATTTTTAGACTCCCCAGTTGTGTTGCTTTGCTTTAGATTAATAAATCTAAATAAATAAATGAATAAATCTGCTCCCCATGCTGTGCTGGGCCTGTGGGACAGCACCTCCGACCTGCTCAGAGTCAGGTTTTTGTTAATTAAAGCATCACTTGCAGAGATGGAAAATTACTGAGGAAATGTGAGGGAAGGAAAGGTTTGGGTATTTTTCCCTTCGCAGTTGCTGTGGTTGGATGTTTTTAATGGAAAGAAAATGAAATGTCATCCTAACAGCCCTGATGAAATCACCTGACACTTCTGTCCACTTCCAGCAGAGTTTAGGAAGGGAACTGAAGAACACAGAGTTTCATTGTTGCTCTTGGAACTGAACTGAATGTATGAACAAATAGCTCAGACAGTGAAATATCTTCTTTTTTCCAATGAATAGTCAGGAGCAGGATGTAATATTTCTCAGTTTCAAAATTATTCTACAAGATTCTTCTTGTTTATTGCCTTTCAGTTTGAGCTGCACTTCTTATTTTTAATAGCCTTATAACAACGTGGCATGGATTGTATCACCTGGATTGAAGCAGTCTCCCTGAACATCACAAGGCATGCTCAGAGAAAGTTTACTTGCTGTCTAAACCCAAGAAAACAGACATAAATCTGACTTTCACAGAGATGGGTTACTGAGAACCTTCTGGCATGAACATTCATGGAATGGGACCATGAGAGAAGGCTGAGCAAGGGCAAAGCAGATGTGTTTACAGTTTCAAACAAATCTCTGTAGATAAGGTTTTGCAGCGCATGTCTATCAATGCTGGTGAAGAACAAAGCCCATCAGTCTTCAAACCTCACAGAACTTGTCCCTAAGGACAGAGAGCTGTTCTCCCTCACCCTGCTGTAAAGAGGAAAAGTTGTTTCCTAGAATATTTTTACCAGCTTCCATTGCACACTGGGCTCCCTGGGTTGGGTTAAAGCTCTGCATGAATGAAAGAGTCAATGACAGAGCTGGGAATAGTTGTCTTCCCCTTGGCATTGCACTAGGGCAGATGAATTTCTCTGTCTTCTGCCTGACAGTGTCACCTTAAAAAAAACCCCAGAGATCATACTGAATTAGCTCCAAAGCAGAGCAGGTGCTCTGTAAGGACCTGATCTTCCTCTAGTATAAGACATGATCTTCAAACCACAAGTGATCTAGTGCATTCCAGAGACTGAACAGAATTTTCTCTGCAATACAAACACGTTCCAGGGTCTTAAACTCTTTGTTCCAGCACACAGAGCTCTGACCCAGTCAAGCTTGTTAGCAGTGGCAAATTTATTCCTAACTGTTTTTCTTTGATGCAATGGAGTTGTTCTTTTTCTGAGACAGGCCTCAATCCATGGTGACAAAGGGTGGATTATCTGCCTCTCAGCAAGCTATTGAAACCTACCCAAGGGAATTTGGATGTGGGGCTAGGAGAGCTGTTGAAAACATGCCAAGAACTGTCTAATACAGGAAGGAGAGCAGGGATGGCACTGAAATGCAGCATGGTATTAGGGTATTCACAGCAGCTGGAGAGCTGAGATGGTGTTTGGCAAGTGACAGAGAGGGAGATAATTCAGGACTGGAGCCAACCTCCAGCTACTTGGCTGCAGACAGAATGGATGTGGGGCTAGGAGAGCTGTTGAAAACATGCCAAGAACTGTCTAATACAGGAAGGAGAGCAGGGATGGCACTGAAATGCAGCATGGTATTAGGGTATTCACAGCAGCTGGAGAGCTGAGATGGTGTTTGGCAAGTGACAGAGAGGGAGATAATTCAGGACTGGAGCCAACCTCCAGCTACTTGGCTGCAGACAGAATCTCCTCTGGAATTCAGGACTGGAGCCAACCTCCAGCTTTACTTGGCTGCAGACAGAACCTCCTCTGGGTTTTTCCCTTGCCATACTTAGACAACTGGGTTTTTTCCCATCTGTAATGAAGCTCAGGTTTCAGGATCTCTGCCTGCACTATGTCTGCAGTATATTTTAGAGAGAAAATCAGCTCGACCTTTTCCTAAGGCCCAGCTTTTATTCCTAGGTAAACAGAGGGGCTTTTGGAGATAGCTTCTTGTTAGAGAGCAAATTAAGGAGAGGTGTCCCTAGGGCTTGCAGTGGAAAAAATACTTTAGGATTCCTCTATGCTGTCTCTCTAAGAGCCTTCTTCTCTGTGTTGTGCCTGTCCATGGATTTGACTCTCTTGTTTAATTACAGTTCTAATCATCTTACTCATGCTTCATTTCCCACTGTAAATAAAAGGAATTTTAGACTGCACTTTGCTTTCTTCTTCCAAGTGGCTCAGTAAATTTGCCCTTTTCTGAAAAGTGACTGATTATTTTATGGTGAAATCGTGCTCATCTAGACAACATTGCTGGGTTGAGTCACCCCACTGTCAAGGAGAGCACCCCAGGGAGCACAGAGGGAGAAGTGCAGGTTGTTTGTCACCAGCAATGTGAAGAGTGCTTATGCTCTCTGAGTGACAGCCAATGTCTGCAAAGGGACTTTGTACTTACACATTCAAAATAGAATATTGTCTGCTGAAATCTTTATCTATAGGGACAATGACAAACTTCGAGGTAAGGCAAACTGAATGTGGATGTTTTTCCTTCTGTCTCCAAGGACAGCCCACTCATACCTGCTTCCAGAGGGGCTCCCTGATTTTTCAGGAGTCAGTTGCCCATGAGCCATGTCTGCCTGCTCCAGTGCACACTGGATCTGAGTTGCAGTGTGCTTTGTTAGGTTCCATTTCATAGTATTGTAGTATGTTAAGGGGTTGAAATAGACCTTAGAGATCATCTACTCCCAAGCCCCTGCCTTGGGCAGGGACACCTCCCACCAGACCAGGTTGCTCAAGGCCCCATCCAACTTGGAATGAACACTGCCAGGGTTGGGGCATCCACAACCTCCCTGGGCAACCTGTGCCAGTGTCTTACCACCTTCACAGTAACTAATTTATTCCTAATAATTAATCTAAAGTTCTCTTCTTTCAATTTATCCCCATTACTCCTTGTCCTGTCACTCCAGTTCCTAACCAAGAGTACCTCCGCAGCTTCCCTGTAGCCCCTTCATGTTCTTGAAGGTTGCTATGAGGTCCCCACACATCCTTCTCTTCTCCAGGTTGAACAGTCTCAAGTTTCTCCATCCCATCTCCATCATCCCAGCACTTCCAGGCCGTCTCTGTCCACTGCTGACAGGGTGAGAATTGGGAAATAAGCTGGAAAAAGTATTGGAGAAGGGTGAAGGGGCAGGGAGAGAAATAACAATTGGAACAACAGTGTTTTCCCCAGGACTAGGCATGCTGGTGGCTCCAGTCCTCTCTCCACTCCCTGCTGTCTTTTGGCCAGATCTGCCTGAGAATGTGCAAACACCAGAACCAGTCCATGTAGGAAACTTTGGTACAGACATCCTACTATTTACCATGTCCTGACTGAGCCAATTGTGTATGCACAGACAGGAGTGATGGTCACTTCCCATGGGAAAAGCTTTGAAGAGCCACGTAAGGTGCTCACACCTGTGATGACAGTGTTAGCAACAGGATGGAGGTGTAAGATGCCTGCCTAGGCAAACAGAAAATACAGAGAAAAAGTCCCAAAAGAAAAGTCCCTGGAGGGTTTTTTTGTTGCTGTCTTAATAAGATACATGACAGAAAATTTAATCTTGACACTTGAAGGTAGAATTATTCTTCTTTACACTTAAAATAATCTATGCAATTAATACTTTGCATGCTAATGAGGCCATCTGTCTTCTAGAAGCAGACAGAGGCTATCATGTAATCTATAGCAGCAAACTGTGGCTGGCTCAGGGCTTCATTAGCCCTATAGGAACCAACACCTCAAAGCAAATTCTACCCTGTTTGATTTCAGTAGAAATCTTTCCTCTTCCTTTTCTACTCTCTCCTGATGAACCCAGTCTAGGTACTGAAAGGCCACAGCAATTCAGTTGCTCATCAGCAGAGCAAGTCTATGTCTAGAGCTCATATTTAATTTTCCTGGACCATCTTAGCTTAGTCAGTTCTCTGCAAGGTTTAAATGAAACACAAAAAGATGCAGCAAAGCAGAAAAAAAATGACCTTTCAGCCCAGGAATGAAGATTTTAACTGAAAAAGAAAACCAAAAGAAAGTTGAGGAGAAATCCAGTAAAGTTTCTTTCCAAAGAGATGAAAAGCAGGTTTTTATTCTGTTCAGATTTCAGGGTCTGTGTAACAAAGCTTGTCTGTAGCATTTGTTTCCCTTAACATTTTGAGAGCAAAGAGCCTCCTCAAGCCCATCCATAAGCCATTCCTAGCACACCACACAGGGTTCACTCACACCCTGAGCTGTGCCACATCCTTGGTGCACAGAGCCCAGGAGCCTCAGGGGAAAGAAGTATGGTTATAAAATATAGAATATGATCATTCTGGAAACATAACTGTGCTTACTGAAGAAACAAAAATCATAAACCTTAAATCCTCTTACCGAGTTGTTCAAAATCATAAGTGACACTGATACTCGTCTTTTCTTCAACAGCCCTTCTTCACAGTACTGTACAAACCAGAACCACTCAGTGCACCTCAGCTGTGCATCTCTCTACTCTTTATTCACAAACACTTCATTACCTCCCTCATAAATACTCCAGTGCTTGGTATATCTCGGATGCCAGACAGAATCTCCCCCTTTTGGCCTTGGGAGCTGTTTTGAAATTATCTGTTCCTAAGAAATCCCCATGCAAAAGAACTCCCTGTTTCTCATTCCAGGGAGACATTCAGCCTGGTGAGAAAGGCTCTGGTAACATTTATAATGTGTCACAAATCACTCTGTGTTTTGTAACACTAAACAAAATTCTTTACTAAAGTTTCAGTCTCTCCAGCCTATTTGTGTACAAGATGGCAGAGACCATGAGGGGAGACCTCATCGCTGTATACAACCTCCTTGTGAGAGGCAGCACTGATCTCTGCCCTCAATGACCAGTGACAGAACCTGAGGGAAGGACTGGAGTTGTGTCAGGGGAGGGTTAGGTTGGATATCAGGAAAAGGTTTTTCCCCCAGAGGGTGTTCGGGCACTGGAACAGCTCCCCAGGGCAGTGGTCACAGCCTCAAGCCTGACAATGCTCAAGGAGAGTTTGGACAGTGCTCTCAGGCACATGGTGGGATTGTTGGGGTGTCCCATGCAGGGCCAGGGGTTGGATTGATGATCCTTGTGTGTCCTTTCCATCTCAGGGTATTCTGAGCAGTGCTTGTGCAGCCAGTGGAAACATGCCAGCATGAGAATAAATACATAAATCTGTGTACGAATTTATACTGAGCTCTTATGAAACTGTATTTGCCCAGCTGAGATCTCATTCAATCTTATTATTTGTTTTCCAAATGAAAGCCTAAAGTTTCTCATTTGCCTACATAAATGCTGGCCTAGTATAGTCTTAAGAAAACAAATAATGTATTTCAGGTGTCACTCCTTTCATTGACTGTCCATGAATGAAATTGTGTCAGTGTAATTTAGGCTTTTAGAGTGCCATTTCTCCTGTTGAGACCATCCATCTGGGAAATGCTGAAGTCCTTTCTCTCTCCTCAACCTTGTTTTACTTCACAGAAAGGTTTCTGCAGTGGGCTGTATAATAAAATAAATACATGAGCATCTCAAATTTTGCTTTTCTTGGCATATTTGTGAGTTATTTACAACATCTTAAGGAAATAAAAGAGGTTAGTAACCACAGTAACTAGAGTTACCTTTGTTTACCCTATTTAACCTGTTAGTCATGCTTGTATCTCCAGCTCTGCCATAGTTGGGTATTGCTTAGCAGTGTGCAGGCAGACTTCTGTCTCCATTCTCTCACATCCACATCTGGAGGCACTGCCCTGCCTGGGAGCACACATGCACCCTCCTGGTGTTCCTTCTCACCTGTGTTTTAGGACTCATGGATCCCCTGTCAGGGACTGAGCTTAATCCCACAGTGTCTGCAGCTGCTGGCCACAGCGTTCAGAGGCAACTGGGAGTCCCCCCAAAACAAGCACACTGGGCATACTGGGCCTGGAGGAGTCTTCAGTGATGCCATGCACAGATGGCAATTAACCTGTCTGGGGCATCTCTAGTGGTGAAAACTCCAAGTTTTCAACTCCCAGCCTCTCTGGAGGCTCAGACAGACCATCCTATGTTATTTCCATCTTGATCACATTTTCAAGACCTTCAACTTTACTTTTATGGTAGAAAACAGAAATTAAATTTGAGATGTTGGAGCAAGTCCAGAGGAGGCCACGAAGCTGAGAAGAGGACTAGAGAACCTTCCCTATGAAGACAGGATGAGAAAGTTGGGGCTGTTTAGCCTGGACAAGAGAAGGTTGTATGGGGTCCTCAGAGCAACCTGCCAGGATCTGAAGGGGATACAGGGATGATGGAGAGGGACTCTTGGTTAGGAACTGGAGTGGTAGGACAAGGAGTAATGGGTATAACTTGAAAGAGGGGAAACTTAGATTAGATGTTAGGAAGAAGTTTGTTTTCCTGTGAGGGTGGTGAGACACTGGCACAGGTTGCCCAGGGAGCTTGTGGCTGCCCCAATCCTGGCAGTGTTCAAGGCCAGGCTGGATAAAGCCTTGAGCAACCTGGATGTGGAGCACTAGGTGTGTCACCCCTGAGAGTTCAGGCTACCCTGGTGGTACTCATTGCATGGTTTGGCTGCTGTCCCACAGCCATAGTGAAGACGTGATGATGTTATCCCAGTGGCCACAGCCACCTCCACCCACTGCTCCTTCATTCTCCAGCCTGGGCAGGGGTGACACAGCCCCTCAGGTGCCACTTCTGGCTGTGTGCCTCCCATGCAGAGGGACAGTGTCAGAACCTAATCTGACTTCTGAGTTTCCTGTTCATTTACTATGTGTGTAAGGCATTCAGTATCAGTGATTCTGCTTGTAAAATAGAATCATAGTAAAAGGAAAGGTTGGTAGGCACCTCTGGGTGTCAGCTGGTCCAACCTCCAGCACAAGGGAAGACTTCAATTAAGGTATTAAGGTTCCATTAAGGTAAGTATAATAATTACCTACATTAAAAAGTCTGGGAGATACAAGAGGAAGGAAATTTGACCTAAGATCAGCTGTGTTGTTCCACCTCAGAGTCCTAAGCTGATATTCCCTTTAGTAATTCTAATATTTCCATTAGTGTGAATTATTTCATACTCTCCTTGTACTGTCCAATAATATCTTTATTTTCTAACATGCACATTTTTGGATTTTATTGATTGCTTTTGGCTGTAAGACTCAAACCAGAGCAATTTAAAGGCAGAGAGGAAGAACATCAGGTCTTAAAAGACCAGCACAGCTATACATCAGTATGTCCAGTGACAGTTCAATGTGCACCATGAGTGTGAGGATGAGCTGCCACCTCTTCTCTAAGGCCATTAGCTATGCTGCCACAGAAACTATCAGTTTGGACAGCAGTGGGTTTACCAATAACCAAGATTATATTGCAATTTGTAAATCAATAAACATAGCTGTTGTCTTGGCTGTGGATGTTTTGACAACCAGCAATTTCTCTCAGTCACTGTGCATATCAAACTCCATCTATCACGGTGAGGATCACTAACAGAGCACTAGGCAACATGCCATGGGGAACAGGCATGGGGGATGTTCTATCAGCTCCCTTTTGTCTGCTGTTACTTGGATTTTATTATGATTTTCTTTTCTTGAACCATGTCTCCTCTGCTATGGCCAAGGAGCGATGTGCACAGGTGCTCAGCTCCCTGACCTGGGAGCAGCCACATCTCCAGAGGCTGCTGGAGTTATTTCTGGATACTGAAGTCTGGGAGGTGGAGTTGGTCACTTCTACCAGGGAACAGTGACAGGACAAGAGGAAATGGCCTCAAGTTGTGCCAGGTGAGGTTGAGATTGGATATCAGGAAAAATTCCTTCATGGAAAGGGTTGTCCAGCCCTGGCCCAGGCTGCCTAGGGCAGTGGGGGTGTCACCATCCCTGGAGGGATTTAACAACCATGTGGATGTGGCACCTGGCAACATGGTTAGTAGTGGCCTTGGTGGTGCTGGGGAATGGTTGGACTTGAAGGTCTTGGAGAGCTTTTCCATCCCACAGGATTCTGCAAGTCTGTGATTCTCTAAGTTCAGTGTAACTGCGTGAACTGAAGAAGCTGTCAGAGCACAGGTTTTATACACCTGCTGCTTGTGTCAGAAGTGTCATCAGTGTTTTTGGAGTGTGCTAAGAACAGGCTTTGTGTCAGAGGCAGGGCACAAGCTGCCCCCACACAGTTCTGTCTCAGGGCTCCACAGTGCACTGCAGACCTGACCTAACTAGTCATCAGCCCTTCCTGGCAAGATCCTCTTCTGGGGAGTTTGCCAATCACACCCAATCTTTCCCATCAGTGACACTTATGCATCTGGGAAAATGTCACCCAGCTGAGATTGAAAGCTACTTCATATATAACATATGCCTCACTGGAGCAGATGAAGGCTGGTTCTTCAGTCTGAGAATTCTGCTTGTCTCTGCCATGTTTTCCTGTTCCTGGCCCATCAGGCCATCTAGGCAGCAGGTTATTTCTGCCTGAAATTACAGTAGAGCTCAGAAATTTGTTACAGTACCAAAGGGGAGCTGTGCTGTGAAAAGGAACTCTGTGAAAAACAGAGAAATAAAATCTCACCCACCGTTCTGGTTTCATTAGGTGTCAGTAAGTCTATATTACACCTGCCTAGGGAACAAGTCAAGGGATGGACTCACCCCATGGTTCTTTCACAGTTTCATAGCATGGTAAGGAGTTGGAATGGACCTTAAAAATCACCTAGTTCCCCCTCTTTTTTTGATCTGAAAACAAGAGAATTACACTGCTGCTTTTGCAATTTAAGTTTATGTCATACATATGTTGTTATTATGCAAGGCAAAAAAAGCTCCAGCTTGGTGTTGCCTGGCTTTGGTATTTCTAGACAGCTAACAGGAGAAAAAGGGAGTAAATTTGTCATTGCTGTTAATGGAACAGGTGAATATAGGTGAATGGAAAAAAAAATGAATTATTTTTATCTTCTGTGTCAAAGAAACAAAAGATTTTAGGCCAAACCTTTAGCTGATGATTAATCGAGTTGAAAAGTTTTATTTGAGATGAGGAATTGGCCCTTTCAGTTTTCCCTTTGGTTGGTTGGGGACATGTGTTAGTGATGGCTTTGGCAGTGCAGGGGGTGCAGCTGGACTCAATGACCCAAAGGATCATGTGATCTTGAAAAAGGCCTTACAAGACTCTTGGTGTTGCTGTTGGTTCAGAATACAGTAAGATGCTGTACAAGCAAGCTGTGTACTCTGAAAAGCCCTGAGGAGTGGACCCCTTCCCACCATCTCACACTGTGGGGACAGATCAAAAATGGGGATGGAGCTGGCTGTTTCCCTGTGATACCTCTGTGCCTGTGCTGGGGCTTTGTGGCCAGCTCTATTGAACTTTGCCAAAGTCCAATATCTCTCCTTCCAAGGAGGGAGCTACAAGTGAAAGCAAATGTTACCATCTCTGTGTGTTACATCGTCATGAGGAGCACAGGGGCTGCCGAGGCCAGTGGTTTCCCAGTCACTGGCACCCTCTGGTGTCAGGGAACACAGGGAGGATTTTACTGCTCTGACACAAGGTCAGAATAGGGTTCCTTGAGAGAAGAGGCATTTCTTTTCAGGCTTCTGCCATGTTGTTGCTGGTCTGGCTACTGGAGCACCAAGTCAACTGTTTGCACCTCTTCTGGTTACCTCAGTGCTGTGCTGGACTATGTCTTGGAAGGCGTAAGATGCTTCCTAGTTCTGGAAACCAGACAAGGTCTAGTGTCAACTCAGAGTGTGGAAAAGCCTGATTGGTTAGGGTGAGAACAGAGACATATCTTAGAGAAAGTGCAGTTTCCAATTCCTAAGAGTATTCCCTGATGGAATACTTGAGCCACTGTAGGTCTGAGTTAACCCTTGAAGACAGACATCTCTCAGATGGCTGGAAAAAGAAGGGCAACAGCCCAGAACATGGGCTGAACTTCAAAGCCACACTTTAAATTGTTCCACTTTTCTTTTGCTCACAGATTATTTTGCATTATATCAGAGATCAGTCAGGAAGAGGAGAAAGGCTTTGAGCAGGAGACTAAAAGTAGCACATGACAGAGCTGTTCCATGTCTTAATATCTGAGGGATTTAGTCCCTTATCTCTGATGCCAGCTCGGCAGAATCAAAGACTTCTCTTGGCATTTGATGAAAATTAAAACACCACTTATAAGAAGTAATGGTCAAGCTGAAAGAAGTTCAGAGGTTGCGGTTTGGCTTTGATTAAGCACCCAGAAATACCAATGCCTCTTCCAATGCTCTGAAGCTCTTGGTAATGAACAGGGCAGGAAGGACACCCTCTTTCTCCAGCATTTTCTCTTGTTCCCTGGGCATAGGAATATAATGAATTGTGGCCATTTTGCTTCCTTTTCTATTCAAAATCCATCACAGAGGCTCTTATTTAATGGCTGTGGAACAAAAATAAAAAGATAGTAAAAATACTAAATGACTTTTTTTAATTTCTCCAAATATTTGGGTTCTGTGAGGACACAGTTTGGTGAACTGTTTGTTTTCTTTAAATATTTTCCCTTGCCTAAATTCCAAGTGGAATCTTACTGTACATGCCAGTGCTTGTGGTTCAGTGCACTGCCCACTGCGTTCCCTTCCCCTGCAGAACTCATTGCTTTGTGTTCACATGAGTCTTGTCAGGACATTTTAGATCTCTAGGGCCAAAATCATCCCAGATATAACTTTGAGGGAAATGGAGAGAGTGTCATCAGAAAAAGATTTGATCCCTGTAGTATCACAGGGGTTTGTAGCCTGTTGAGTTCTGCTTTAATTCCAGCCTGCATGGTGGAGCTGTCATTTGAAACTGAAGCAACAAACAGCATTCAGCTTCCTAGGGTTTGCTCACACTTTGTTTTGTAAGAAATCAGGATAAATAGCCTGGAGGCAGGGGGTCTGCAGCCTCATCTCCAGGCTCTTCCCTCACTTCTCAAGGCGCAGTTTCATGGTTTACCACCTGAGACATTCCACTGGTTATTGCAGACTGCCCCTGCGCTATGGTCTGAGGAATCTTGACAGTGCAATCCCCCCCAGAAATGGATTAAAATGAGAGATTATGGCGGGGGGAGTCCAAACCACAAGGCAGGGAGGATAAAGCAAATCCCACAGTGCATGTATGAGTGGCACAGCAAACTCAGAGCAGTGGTAGGTGACTGGTGGCTCACATGGCTTCTCTCAAGGCTCTCAGCAACTGCAGAACTGCCAAGCAGCTCTCAGCTCATGTCTGCAGAGTGTAGGAGAGGCAATCATAAGAGATATCCGAGTAATTTCAAGAAAGAAAGGAGCAGTAACCAGAAAGCTCTATGGGGATTTGTACCGAGAAATAGAAGAATGAGTCTTACAATGGACACCCACATCACTGCTTAATTTAGCCCCAGTGCAGTGCCTCCAGCCTGAGTACAGCCCTGGGCCTGACCTGTTCAGTCAGGCAGCATGTGGGACGTGCGCTACAAACCCTTTGGTGACAGGGTGGTTTTGGAAGGATTGCTCCTCACTGGTTTGCATATTTTCTGTGTGTCTCTCATGCCTTTCCCTGGGACTGACTGACATCTGGAACTTAAAGCTGTTGGGTCCCAAATCTCCAGTTACTGCATTGCCTTGCTCCTACAGAAGTTTAAATAGGAAAGCGATTTAGCAAGGCTAAACCTTATCCCATCCTTTTTTTTCTTAATATAACTGTGAAGGATGTGTTCCTGCATGAAATTATCTAGTAATTTTCTTGTCTTTATTTTCAGTGTTTCAAGTGTTCTTAGGAGAAGCACTGACAGACTTTCAACATATTGTTATGGTTATCACCTTGATAAATATAACCCGATCCTGTCTGCTCACCCCTCTCTCTGAGTCTTCCCTGCTGACTCCTTATTCTCTTTTCTATCAAGCATAAGTTTCTTTTATTTTCAGCATCTCCACAACCTTTTCCTCAATCAGTTTCCAAAATCTTCATGACTGCTCTTCACCTTTTCTACCACCTCTCAAATGCTCTGAAAATGTTCATTGCAGATCCCTGCCAGCCCAAAGAAAGCTTCCTGCTTGTTAAAACTCCAGTGAAACTGCACTTTTTTGCACTTTCCATTGCCCTGTTTGAGAGAAGGTCCTTGTAACTACTCAGAGATCCTCCTCCAAGGCATGTTCTGCTGTGCTGACAGCTGTTGCTCACACCAACTCACCACTGATCCATAGTCCCACAGTTCCCTTGTACATCTCCTCACATGAAGTCTACTGGAAGGACAGAAATTATTGCAGTTGATTTTATACAGCACCTTGTACAGTTTTCTTATCTGATAGGTAACACACACAGAGCAATACAAATGAACTTGCTATTCCCCAGCCTTACAGACACCCTGACCATGGTCTGGTGAACCCAAATGCCTGCAAAGACCTGGAGTTAAGCCAATGGAACATGATTGGAGCAGTCACAGTCCTTCTCAGGGACTTCAGTTCAGATGGAAGTGCCAAGCCTCTGGTAACAGTGGTTTACACTTAGCTAGGAAATGCCTGCTGCAGAAAAATTAATTGGAAATTAATAAGGGCCCAAGGGTCAGAGACTCATCCAATTCAGAGTTGGAGATTTTACAAGCAGTTTTTCCTCTGAGATTTCCAGCATTTCAGGCTTCTAATCCTCTAAACTCTAAAGCAGCTGCATCTCAAAAAAAAAAAAAAAAAAAAGAAAGAAAAACTTACAACTAACTAACAAAAACAATCTCCAGACTTGTTTGAAGTCCAAACACATTGTAATCTGGGGTGGCCATGGAGGTTTGGTTGAGGTCTTATGGTGTTTGATTCTTAGGTTCTACCTGCAGTGGCAGCATTATTCAGCACCACCTGGGCCTGAGCTCTACATGGATGGAGCTCACCTGAGCTTTACATGGATGGAGTTCACCTGATCCTTACACAGAGCTCACCTGATCTTTACATGGATGGAGCTCACCAGAGCCTTATACAGACAGTTCCAGCAGCTCCTGCTGACTCTCAATGAAGACAGGAGGACTCATTCTCTCTTGAAAATCAGGCTTATTGTATCTGAACAATCAAAAGCATTCAGGCTGAACAGCCCTTCCCAAAGCTCCCCCTGGAAAATCACCATCTCAATAAGCTCTGCCATTCTCTTTCCCAGTAACCACCTGTAATAGGTGGTTTGTCTCTGTAGGCCAGCAGGGCCATTGGGCTGGGCGGCCTTTTGCTGACAGCAAGAGAGGGCTCGTTTCAGAGGGAAGAGCCCAGCAGGGAACACAGGAATACCTCATTTCCTCCCTCAAAAGCCCAGTGGTAGAAAAGTGCAGAAATGAGGCTCTTCAAGCAGGAGAAAACAGACATGCAGTTAGGAGAAGAGGGAAAAATCACCAGGAGTGAAGGGGCTGTTACAGTCTAACTCAAGAAAAATTCAAGACCTGCATTATACTGAAGTCTGTTGGAAATTGCTGGTTCAGTCGCAAATGCCCCCCAAAAGGACCAATGGTGTTAAATCCACTGACATGAGCCACCTCTGTCCCATTCTCTTTGCCGAGGAGGATGAACCCCCCCACTTCCTACTCATTCCTCGTTTCCCTGCTTAGACAGGTCTGATTCTCTCTTCACCTTTGAGCCTCTCTCAGTTCAACACTTTTGATTATAAAATCCTGATTCTGGACACTGGTACTGCAGGGAAGGCGAAGCAGCTGCAAACAGGGAAGCTTCCCGTTTGTGCTTTTAGAATAACAGGAATTTTTGATCACCTACATAAAACTGACAAGGGGGAAATGTACATTTCCCTAAATAAGAGAAACAACCCTCACACGGAAGAAAAATACTTCTCTCTAAGGGCTATTTCCATGGTAACTTGTAAATTCAAAGCTCCAGCTGCTTTGGCTGCAGGGGTATGGTAACAAGACTGTTTGTTGTTGTTAATAATGAGAAACCATCAGCACTGTCCTCTCATGCAAAACAGGCTGAATTGCTTTGGTTTAAAACCTCCCCAAAGCTGGCAAAGAACAAGTTTGCAAAATTTCACCCCGGCAGCTGAAAAATTAAGAAAACTGAGAGTGGCTGAACACAAAGAATTAGCAGAGAAAATGATTCATGATTTAACCTTGCAGTTCGCAACTGGCATCCCAATATATCCGTGTAGCCCTTTTGATCCTGTCAACATTCAAAGCAGGTCACAAGTTCTGTCAGCATATACAATTTTATACAATTATACATTTGCTTTCGCAGTGGTTAAATAGACATCACAGCATATGGTAAAATGAAGATGAAAGATTTGAAACAAATGCCCCTGAAAGACAGACACACATACAAAGCTTCATACAAAACCACATGAACACAGACAGAGACCCTGAACAGGAGCCCTCCATTGAGTTTCCAAGAGTTTATCCCTGAAAAATGTGGTAGTGTAATTCTATGGAGGAAAAAATAATACATGTGGATAAATATGTGTATGCAGCGAGGAAATCATGTCAGGGCATCCATCAGAGTGTTAATGCAATGAACACCTTCAGGAATCTCTTAGCATTTGAATACCTGACTTAGCAGGTCTTTTAACCTGGAGATGGAAGGAAATAATTGCATCTTGTTCTCTTTACTGACATACACTTTCTTCTGATGAGCTCTGCACAGTGCTAAGCACATGTTAAAGCCTGTCTGAGGCTGCTTTTCCCCACGACAACAAATAATTAAAGTCAGTATTTAGTCTGGCCTAATAGTGCTGAGGTTGAATGTGTGAGTAAACCTTAAGGCAAATTTAGCTTTGGACTTGAGGCATGACTTGAATGATTTGATAGCACATCACTCACCCCTGGCTGTCTTGCAAGGGTGTTGGGGCTGCTCAGTATTTTCTAAATCATGGCCATGAGTTGATAGGATTAGGTCCCACGCAGTCAGCCAACCATACATTGCAGAGCTGAAATGCAGCAGGGCCAATGCACATCCCAGTGTGCTGAGCAGCATTTGGAAAGGTCTCTGGTTCTGAACAGAGATTTCATTTAACAATTCTGTGTCCAAGGGTCTCTTTCACCATGTTTGCCAAAAAGCCAATTAAAAGTGATGCACAAGAGGTGACTGACTGGCAAAGGTGATGAGTGCTCATGTTTTTGGCAGGTTGAATTATGACTCAACTGAACCTACAAAATAGTTAATAAAGCATAAATGTGCAAGCTCTTATCGAATATTAACACAAAAATAATCAGAAGGGAGATAATGTTGTGCAAATGTTTCTGAAAGTTTGAATCAATGGACAGCTTCCTTTACGATCAATGACAACACTCCTAAAACACGGTGTGGGGCCAGCTTTTGTTCTATATGCTTTTGTTTCTTCAAGCAAACCTCTAGACACCGATCCTGTTAATACAGCAAGCAGTTGGACGTGGAAGGGGAATAAGAAAGACCCCAAAGGGTGTGGTTTTATTTTTAGTTCAAAGCTTGAAGAGCTCACTATCACTCCTGTTCTGCTATAGGGTCTTTGTCACAGCATAGGATTTCCCTGTGTAGTTGAAATTTCCAGAGAGTTTAAAATAGATATTTTGTTCCCTAGAACATGGGGTTTAATCCATGGATTGCACCGTGTAAAGCAGAAGTGCAAAAGATCCTTTCACATTTTTAACCTCTAGTTTTTCAATGACAGAGATGGAAACTAGACCAACTTAAAGCTTTCAAGATTATTTTTCTCCTACACTTTCAGGTTAAAATCTTTGTTATATTTATGTAATTGATTATCCGTGTTAAAAATTACCTTGATACCAGTTTGAACCAACTACACCTTAGAGCCTGCTAAAAGCTAGTTGTCCATGTATTTTCTTTCTGTGCCAGAAATTTCATTTCTCACTTGTCATCATGTGTTATCCCCAGCCTCCCTGACCCTTCAGCTACTAAGGAGACCATGAAGGAGTGAAGCTTTGGCACCAGGATAGCTTTCTGTAGCCCTGCTCACCGTGCCCTGCTGGTGGAAACGCCCAACCATGGGTGTCAGAAGTGCCATCTCCAGCAGGAACCAGGGACTGCTCCCCGCCGGGAATCGGGGAGGGAAATGAAGAAGGTGGAGCTGGAGGAGCTGCAAATGGTTTTCAATTAGTGGGTCCTTCTTTGTTGCTCTAAAGAGGGGAGATTAGAGGCAGGCCACAGGCCAAGAGATAAACCCTCCCGCAACAGGAGCTCAGGCAGTGCCTTGGGGGGAGCTGGGGCTCAGCGCTCTGTGCCTTCACCTTCCCGAAGGAAGGGCGGACAGACAAGGGCGGTGTGTGCCCCATGGCGCGGGGCGCTCTCTGTACCCTGGGGCTGCTGCTGGCCCTGGGCGCTGTGCCGGGGCGGGCAGGGGAGTACTGCCACGGCTGGG
>NW_008693838.1:0-265 GCF_000695815.1 Acanthisitta chloris | reverse complement strand
GGGAGGTCCCTGATCTATGCTGGGAGCATGGGGAGGTCACTGGGAGGGACTGGGTGCCCCATCTGGGGACACTGGTCCATACTGGGAGGACTGGGAGCTGTTCCCACAGATGGCCCTGAACTGGGACCAGTTCCGGAGTCAGAGCTTCTCCCACCTGGAGCCACCAGTGCCCAACTCCAGTGCCGAGCACAGGGAGTGCCCGGGGTGGAACTGGGATGGGAGAGCAACTGGGAGCCGGGGTGAGCACTGGGAGGGACTGGGAGGG
>NW_008693837.1:0-264 GCF_000695815.1 Acanthisitta chloris | reverse complement strand
GAATTTTAGGGAAATTTTGGGATTTTCCGAATGATTCCAAATTTCCAGTTCCTTCCCAGTGCTCCCAGTTCCTCTTCTCACCCTTCTCAGTGCTCTCCCCCCGCTCCCAGTACTCCCAGTTCCCTTTTCTCACCCCTCCCAGTGCTCCCAGTACACTCCCAGTTCACTCTTCCCACAATTTCCAATGCTTTCCCCACACTTCCAGTGCTCCCAGTTCTCCCAGTTCCATCCTCTCACCCCTCCCAGTGCCCTCCCAGTTCCCTC
>NW_008693836.1:0-3458 GCF_000695815.1 Acanthisitta chloris | reverse complement strand
ATTATTATTATTATTATTATTATTACACGGTCCACGCAGTTTTTAGGCCTCTCCGTTAGGGTTTTCTAATTTTATTTTAAAAGGCACAAAACTATAGCTCTTAGTTGAATGTCGCCAGGTATGCTTTCTCTTTTTCCGTGTCTTTCTACAACTGTGTTCTGTGACTCAACTGTATAGTGTTAATATCAGTACAGACTTGTCTAGTTGACCGTATAAATAATGTTTTCCCTTCTCGTAGTCTCTATGGCGTGTCTTTATGGAGAAATAAGGTTCTCACGGGTTCGGTTCCCTTTCTGTTTAGAGAGACCAGGTTCAGGCAATTATATATATTTTTTTTATCGGTTGCATGTCGTCTCATTTTTTTTCTTTTCCCTACTTGTTGGAATATGTTTGTGAGCATAATCGTCATAAAATACGTTCAGGGTTTTCAGATTTATTTATATGTGGTTAAAATGAATGCTTCTATTTAAAAGGGGAAATATTTCTACATGTGCATATAGTTTTCCAAGAGTGTACCATTAATTGATTGTTGATAATAAAAATCAAAAGCAAACATAGCTATTGTGCTCTTCAGGGCTTTATTTGGGGCGAGGTGTCGGGTTTATTTCTGACAAAGGCTGAAGGTGCACATCGCAGAACCTGGACTGAGTCATCCAAAGGAGATGTGCTCAGCAGCGTCAATCTCCGTTACCATCAGGAGGACCAAAACTGCGGGTCCCATCGTTACTGCCTAATCGTGTCCTTCTTAATTATTTGCGCAAGGACTGATTGGGGGGAGGAAGATGCGCCAGATTTGACCTTTTTGTCACTACCTCGGAAATTTGAGATGGACAATTTTAAGCGATATCCCCGAGCAGTGCCGGAGCTGCCCCAGCACCCGGACACTCGGGGGTGAGCTGCTGCATCGCCGGGGCGATGAACTCTGTCTGACTCCGGCACAGTCCGTGGAAAAAAAAAAAAAAAAAAGTAAAAAAAAGTCTTGTTTGTGGATTTGGCAGAGAAGCAAACTTGGCAAGGGCGTTGTCATCTGCAACGTGCAACATCTGCACGGCTGAGGGGCTAGGGGGAGGGAGCATCCCCCAGGGCTCGATGAAAAATGTGGAAAACGGGGCAAGTGCTGGTTCACTAATTAAAATACTTCAATAATCAGTTTTAAGATGCTGCAACGAATTCTGCAGTATATTTTCTGGAGGAGAAAAAAAAATCTGTATGCATTTCTTGAATTGTTATCATGCGGGCACATTTTGCTATTTTACTTTTTCTTCCAACAGTCATTACATGATCTAAGAATATTGTTGTTAAAACTAAATGGACTTTGCCTAGGAATTGCCCATCCTGTGGACTGCAGTGCAGTTCTGCTAATAGTGATCTACATGTAAGGACTTTCCTGCTGGAGAAGCTGCAGTACTTGGTCCATCTGCTTTACCATGGCTGAATTGATCCCTGAGCTTTTAGAGAAGGTGAGACCTGTATTGTCAGTAAAGCAACCAGCCAAGGGTGATTTAAAGATATTTCTCCTGGTCAGGCCTTATTACATGCAGTTGTGATTTCAAAACATGCAGAGATGACAACACTCTACTTCTTCTGGTATTTTTTTTCCAAATTCACTATTTTGTCTGCTAAAACTTGGGCTTTATTTCTAATATGAAGGCTTCAGTTTCCAGCAGTGGATCTAACTACACATCTGCTTGATCTTTACTCTGTTTTAATTTTACTACACTTTAAACTGATTTGCATTTTGATCTATCCTGTTCCTGATAAACTAAAAAGGCTGTGTCCTTTACATCTCCCACACTCCCTAAGGCTGAAACTTGTAAAATTTTTCCAGAGCTGGAACCACTCTCTCCTGTTTCTGAAGATGCCTCGCAGAAAGGATACTGGGATAGTACCAAACATGGTGGTGTCTCTCTCAAAAGTGATCCATACATAGCTAAGATCACCTCTCTATTTCTGATCACAGTTTTCCACTTAGGTAGCTAAACTTCTCATTAGTCTTTTTTGGAAACTTCAGTTGTCACTGACCCATAAATCCATTCCCAAGCCACTGCTTTCCATGTTCTGGTCACCTGCACAGCAAACAGAGCCTGAGGTGTATGGCCTGAGGTGTATGGCCTGTGTCAGACCAGTTGGAATGGTTAATTCATCCACCTTTTTGCTCAGTCAGGTAGAAATGGATGGTTTGAAAATATGTGAAGCTTATTTCTCCTTCCTCTCTGCAAATGCAGGAGTTTGAAAAGGAGTATTAGTCAAATAACTAACCTAGAAGATCACTGCTGATATTTCCAAGCACAGAAGCTGAAGAAGGGCCATGGGGTACCCAGCAGGAGCACAGGCAGGAAGAGGATGCCAAAAGGCAAGTTACCAGTGGTACCATGAATGTGCAGGCTGATCATAACACCAAGAGATGCTTTGGGGCTCACAAGGAAAGGAGTTCTGGGCAGAAGGACCTAAGAATCCAAAAAATGCTCCAGTAAAGAAATGAGGGTAAGGTTTGTTATTTTTGTTGGGTTTGCCACTCCAATTGTTCTAATAAAGAATAATTTATGTTCCAACTCAAATTTGATATGAACATGTTGTATTGTGAGGAGTTCAGAGGTAAATTCACGTTGTGTGTTTGAAACAATTTGAGAGTTTCATTGTCTGCTCTTCTAAACATCAAGACTTGGAATTCAGGTCTAGTGTTGAATTTGGCTCTTGCACATACTCTGACTTCCTTCTCTCCAATACATGAGCAGAAGAAGTAATTCCTGATTGCAGTATGAATCTCTTGGATGGATGCATGACAATGCAAACATTAATTTTGCTAAAGAATGCAAGGCCAGCATGCAGGAAAACTACAATTAATAAAAAAAATCCCTTTCACTGATAAGTAAGTGTGCCTAAATTGTTTAATCTTTATATACCTGCACTTACTTAATAAAGTTATCAAACTATTACCAATCAGTGGCGAAAGGAGGTGTCATGAGAAGCTCCTGTGGTGCACTGAATATATTTTTAAACCCTCTTTTCCTCCCACGTTTTGTTGACACTGCTGAAAGTGCTACTAATTGTACCTAGCATGAGTTCCCTGAATGAGCCTGAGTCCAGTCAAGGCTGGCAGCTCACTGCTGTCATCTGAAGCACAAGCTCTTTCTGATGTCAAAATCTGGAGTTTCTTTGCATGGGAAGGATTGTACAGAGAGAAAATGGAACATGAAGCTCACTGGTAATTCCTAGACACCTGCTAAACTAGTACCTGTCTGTAACTCTTGTAGCACGTGTAGTGTGAATTATTGAGTCAAACATTAATTTACAGATTATCCTCATCCCCTCTAAAGCAGAGCAGCACTATGAAGGCCATATAACAACGGGAGATGAAGCCTTCTGCTTCTGCCACCAGTTTAATTTGTTTTTTTACAGGCTATCACCCAACAACTGTTATGAAATAAACAGGTGACTTTATATATATATATATATAT
>NW_008693835.1:0-724 GCF_000695815.1 Acanthisitta chloris | reverse complement strand
AATTTATTCTTACAGTATTTTTCTTAAATCTTAGCTTTACACCAGACCACCAACATCAAAATATTTCTGGCATAATTCCCAAGTTATTTGCTGTCTAAATACATTATTTAGAAAACATCATGTCAGGATTAAATTAGGAGAAATTATGGAAATAGTCACGAAGAGACACACACCAGAACAGATGCTGAGAATTTCAACTACATAATGGGTTTTTCTAATCAGCTCATGTTGCCACTTGACACATGTAAATTCTGCCAATATTTGCCATTGCTATTTTAACCAAGTTCCATGTTTTTATTCTTAGTTATGAAAGTTTTGCCAAATTCTTTCAACAACAGCTATTAACCCTGAGAGGTAAGTTAAGCCTTGACTGAGAATGCAGCAGAAGTTCAAGGACAAAGAGTCTAAGCTTATTTTATGAATGTACTTTGAAAATTTATCGGAGAGATCCATTAGAAGTCCAAGAAACTTAAAACTAACTTTTCCAGCACCGTGGTTGGCTCTGATGAAGATGGAAGCCACCTAACTGCTGTCAGAAATCACCACTGCTTGGAATCTTTGTTGTAAATGGATTTTCTTTGGTGAAAACACATTGCTCTTTATCTTTCACCTAAAATCTATTTTTGATTTTGCTTGTTGGTTGGGTACGTACGTGTGTGTATGTGATTTTTGTTTGGGTTTGGGTTTTTGTGTTTGCTTTAACTTCACTATCAGGCTTCAATCA
>NW_008693834.1:0-543 GCF_000695815.1 Acanthisitta chloris | reverse complement strand
ACCCCCAAGACATGAGGGACATCAACACTGAGACCCTCATGGTGGGAGGGGCAGCAGAGACCCCATAACTATGAGGACATCAACTCTGGGACCACCAGGACATGAGGGACATTGACATGAGACCCTCAAACATGAGGGACATCAACACTGAGACCCCCAAGACGTGAGGGACATTGACACTGAGACCCTCATGGTGGGAGGGACAGCAGAGACCCCAAAAGTATGAGGACATCTGAGCCCCCCAAGACATGAGGAACATCAACACGGAGACCCCCAAGACATAAGGAACATCACCCTTGAGACCCTCCTGTCCCCACCGTAAGGAACATCGTTATCGACCCCGTAACGATGAATTTTGGGGGGTCCTGCACATGGTGACCCCACAGAGAGGTCCTGGTGACCCCTTGGAGGTCCAAGGAGACCCTCACCCCCCTCCCATCCCCTCCCAGTGCTAACCTGAGCATCTCCAGACTGGGACCAGCACACGGCGCCGAGGGCAGGAGAGAAGAGACAAGTTAGGGACCCCCTGGAGAGGTTTGGGGG
>NW_008693833.1:1199-2621 GCF_000695815.1 Acanthisitta chloris | reverse complement strand
TGCGACCTGGACGGTGACTGACGGGGCACCGCGGGCGCGATGCAAGTGTCCATCGCCTGCACAGACCACAACTTGAAGAGTCGAAATGGTGAAGACAGACTCATCAGCAAGCAGAACACCACGACCCCGAACGTAGTGAATGCAGCCCGGGCAAAATTCCGGACAGTGGCTATTATCGCTCGCAGTTTGGGGACATTTACCCCCCAGCACCACATTTCATTAAAAGAATCCACCGCAAAGCAAACGGGCATGAAATATAGGTATGGGCACGGTCTCGGTCTTTGTTCCCTTGCAGTGTAATAGCTCTTTACTTTGCCTGCCTGGATGCACCTGGTTTTGCAGAGGAGCTCTCTCTCCCGGGTTATTAATAGATCTTTAAACTTGGGCATAACTGAATAGCTTTTGGGTGCCGATGTCTTTGCAGGCATATGTATTTGTAATTTTATACCAAAAAAAACCCACTTGCCTGGGTGAATTCTATACAACAACGTGAATTTTTGACAGTGGTGGTAAGATGGTTTCTATTAAGTGCTCTGTGTAACTAGTATCGGGGCTAATGAGCAGAAAGATCAATTAGCAAAGCATGTTTGGTGCTGGACAGGGAAAGTTGGTTTGCAGTGTGTTGTGTGGAGCAGGCAGAGGCGTCTTTCTTGGGTACCATTCCATCCTGGGGGTGGCTCTCTGACTTTCTCACCTGGTTCACTTGGGGAAGATGAGATCAAAGCCAATTTTAGACGAATGCAGAAAACAAAATCACAGGCATTCTTATGGAATGCTTCCTGCATCTCACAGGTTTTTATTCCTCCTAACCTGGAAAATTAAGGAATGGCTGCGAGTTCATTCTGAAGTGCTTGACGTGGGCTTCTCTGTCCTGCCTTCGGCTGGAAATGAGAAGGATTTGTGTGCCTTTGGTGTTGGTTTTTGCTTGCTCAGGTTGCTCCTTTCAGCCACTAATAGGTGATGTTCGGACTGGGAGAAAGGGACAGCCTGGGATGCTCTGAACCCTGTGTCCGAGGCAGAGCTGCTGCTGCTGGAGGCAGCTAGCACGAGAGGTTCTCCACGGGCAGGGTGAGGGGCACAGAGCTCTGGGAAGCTTTAGCCGTGCGTGTTCCCAGCCCATCTGAGAGGCTCCTGCGCCACTGGACCAGCTCCGGGGCAGCAGTGCAGAGTGAGGATGCAGTGTGGTGTTAATGCTGATTTTAGTGTCCTGGGACCGATGCAAAGCCACAGTGGCTTCAGCACCCATACATGGATCCCAGCGTGGTGCAGCCCAGCACAGGGCTTGGGTTGGGTGATCCTGCAGCTCGGGAAATGGCAATATTAACTCTCCAGGAGCCGCACAGACGGGAAGCAGGGTGAATGGGATGCTCAGATGTAATTTCCTGTGAGTTGTTTGAATGGCTGATAAATCAGAGAGAGGAT
>NW_008693833.1:0-1153 GCF_000695815.1 Acanthisitta chloris | reverse complement strand
CAGCAGGAGCATTGCACACTCCTGGCACTGCTGGAAGCAGAAGTCCATAGCTAGACTAGTCTGCAGTGAGGGCAGAAATGCTGATTAATAACTATCTCCTAGAGTCAGGTCCCAGCTTGGAGGCTCAGAGTCCAGGGGAATCCCAGCTCCTGTGGTCTGGCTGTGGGGAGGGCAATATTTGGGGGATGGTGGCAGGTCTTGCCTGAAAACAGGCAACTCTTAAAATCAATGTAACTTGTCCTTTAATCAGCTTCCTGCTAGAGCAGTGATCCAGGAACTCCCTGTGACCCCTCTCCCCATCCAAGCCATTGCATTTCCTGCCTCAGTTTCCCCCCTAAGCACAGCACTGGGAGATGTGTCTTTGATGGTGTCACCCAGAGACAGGATCTGCTACCAAGTCATGCCTGCTGCTTGTTGGGTTAGGGACACTGTGAGCTAATTGCCAGCAGTTATCTCTGCAGATTTCCCCCGGGTTCCTGCGCTGTCAGTGTACTAACATGCTGGGTAATAGCAGTTTTTTCCTCCTGCAGCCTCCAAAGTTGGGCCTATGTGAGTCCTTTCTGCCTTATTGCAGGTTTGGATGGTGAGGGTGGATTGTCCCACTGGAGTTAGCACAGCCTTGGCACTCCCCCGGCTTCAGCTGCCCCAGACCTGGGAATTGCACCAGGAATAGCAGCTCGTTGGCGACAAGGCTGAGGTTTTATCTTTATGACTAATCCCTATTTCTGCTCTTAAATCTCTCCATATCCAGATTTGATTTCTCCCCCAAGACAAGCAGCACAGGGGAATTTGTAGGAAGACCTGAGTAACCCTCAGGCTCAGCCGTGACACTGCTGAGTCGCAATAACCTCTGGTTAGGGAAGACACCTACCAACACCGATGGAGCTGGTGTTTTGTGTTCATCTTGGGGCTGGTTCCTCAGACCCAGGGAAGCCAAAAGCTTTTCCCAATGGCTGCAACGATAACCCTGTGAAGCCCTCAGCTCCCTCACATTTGAAGCTGAAGTCCTTCCCAATTCATTTTCTGCTTGAATTATGTCCTTGATGCTGAGCTCTGCAGCATGAGCTGCTCCAAATGCCACACCAGCTCTTCTGCCCCTCGATTTGCACTAAAAATACTGAGAGTCACCCCGCTGGGACCCCGAGCGGTGCTG
>NW_008693832.1:119524-122084 GCF_000695815.1 Acanthisitta chloris | reverse complement strand
TTCATTTTATAAGTGAGTTTACAGATTCCTGCCAGCACTAAATTCAAAGCAAAGGCTCAGAGGAGAACAGAAACTTTTATAGATATCACAGAATAAACTCTCCCCAGTCTCTAATCTGACAGCAACCAACGATTTTAAGATTATACATCATACCTCATTTTGGCCAAAAGACTTGACAGAGCTCTTTTGGTGAAGTAATATCTCTTGCAAAAGGACAGAACATTCTCTCAATTTAATCTGTATACCTCTATTCCGTATACCTCTGTTTCATAAGGATTGTAGGGACATGACTGAAGACAGAATTGGGCCTATTCTTCCAATGAGAATAGGAGAAGCTGTACAATTTGTTTCTAAGTAAACTCAGGGGTTTTTTTGCCTGATGAAATATAGTTTTCAATTTATTATTATGTCATAAAAATTCTCCAGTACTTGAAAAATGTGTCTAAAGCAGAGCCAACCCACTTCTTTACCATGGAAGGAGGAATAATTCTGCCTTGTGCAGAAATGACCCTTTGAAGGTATTATCTGCATAGTACTGCACCATGGCTGTTGATGGAGACAGTCCATTTTCATGGAAAAGTGGGATTTCCACCAGAAGTTGCACAGTTCACAGATCAATGCGAGATCTGACACAGAGTTTGTACTTGCAGTGTTTCACTCAAAGTCAAACAGCAGAACCTATGGACAGCAGTGAGCTCTTCCCAAAAAAAAGAAGAATCCAGAGAGTGGAAGTATTAATTTCTGGACTGCTCATAATTTCCAGGATCCCTACAGCAGGTTTTTCTAAACAAAGATGGACTAAGCTACTGTTAAACAACAACAACAAAAAAATAATCATGCTAAACACAGTTCCAGTAATGTTTCTGTGAAAATCAGCCTTGAGAGTAGGCTCAGCTACATGTGTTCCTTTTTGACCTCTCTCCCCAGTGGAAATTAGCCTGATGCCTGGATCTGTGTCTGAATTTCTGTTTCATGCTAACAGAATGGGAGAGGTATTTAAAAAACATCACTCCTAAATCTTCCTGGGTTCCCACATTCCCACCAGGTTTGACATATTCATGGTAAAGACACATCTTACCTGGAAGCATAGGAAGGTTTGATCAATATCCAGAGGGTATTCTTGGAAAAAGAAGAATAAAGATTTATTTTTTCTCTTCCACTTTTAGGGGAGTTTATTTAGTAACTCTACTAAAAATCAAACAATATTCTGATATATATGACCAGCATATAGCTCTTAAAATCTTTCCCTGGAAAGAATCAGCAGTTTGCAATTTCAGCTCAGTCACTGTAACTTCTCTTACACATTTTTCTAGAGAACTTATTTATCTATTGCATTTCTAAGGATGTGCTGTTAGAGCCTGTGGACACGTGTACATAACAGCCATAAAAATCACAAATACAATCACAATCCCTGACTGAACAGAGTTAGTGAAAAGAAATGATTCATGCTCTGCACAATTCTTCTATGTGTTAAGCTTAACAGAAGCAATTGTTTTTCTTCCAACTGCACTCTTAACACAATCACTATATTTGCCCTTGAAAATATCTGCCTGAGAACTACACACCTCACAGGGCTAAAGACCTGGGGTTTAGGGTTTTTTTCCCCCCCAGATCAGAACCTTTTTAACATAAAAATTTAAAGATCTCCTCTCAGTGATTTTGGTGGCTGCAGCTCTGCAGAGGGTCAGCCAGCAATAAACAGCCCTGCCCTAATGGTGGGTTTTCTGCTATTCCCCCTCCAATGCAGAATAAATGTCCTCTCCCCGCTCTGTGGAGCACTCTATTTCCCCCAGAATGGTTTATTTCTGCAGAATTCTCCAGGCGCACAAACCATTCTGTTCTGGTGAGCTCTGCACGTCTTATTCATGGTAATTACGTTCACATCTTTGATCTCAGATGAGATCTCTTGTGCATATTTTGTTCTATTTATGTCTTTGATCTTGTTACTTGTTTTTTCCCCCTTTTTCTTTCCAGTTGCCTGTCTTTCCGTTTGAAAGACATTCATCCTACATCACTTTAAAGACAAAAGGTGAAACAGTGGCATATGTATCCTAAGTCACCTTGCAGAATATACAGAAGTACTGAGCAATTTTTTGAGCAGAGCACATCAGGGTTTTGTCTCCCAGTTGAAACAAGCAGTAACACATCATGCTGCTGACACCAAGAGCACACCGAGTGCAGCTGAAAACAATATGTGGCACAGAGAAGAGTATATTAGAAAAAAGGAAAAAGCTCAGTTATTATGATGACCATGGTGACAGCAGATTATCCTGGCAGAGAGGACACATGTGGGACCCACTAGTGTGCAGGACCAAATCTGCTCTCCATGGCAACAAGCAAGTGACAGGGGAGGGCAGGGCAGGAGCCCCACATGTAGGGGGGGAATACTGTCCCACAGCCCCCACTGCCCTGCCCAGGCTCCCTAGCTGTGTCAATGCTGGAAGTTTCAGTCTCCAAAGCACCTTTGCAGTAGACTTGCCCCACAACAGGCATTGACAAATAAATCAAAGGAAGCAATAAATACTTGTAACTTTTCAGGTGCTTGCATTGTTAATTCTAA
>NW_008693832.1:106756-119503 GCF_000695815.1 Acanthisitta chloris | reverse complement strand
CATCCCACTGGCATTCCCTGTGGTGATGGCTCTGGTGCTTAGCAAGGAGCTCCTCAGTGGGCACATAAGCATGTGCCAGCTCTAGCACTTAAAGCCAACAGGATTTGGATTTATGGCTGAGAGTGAAAATGCAATAGTGTTTTGATAAAGCTGGTTCTTCATGAGGCAGAACAGAGGAGTAACATTTCCAGGGATCAGAATTACAGTAGTAAGATGACCTAAATTTACTACAGCATTTCATGGGGATTAAGCTGAAAGATTAGATGGATCTCCAGTTATGAGAGAAAAGGCATGGATAGGTCAGAGCTGCATGAAACAACTGTCTCAAACCCCAAATTCAGTCAAAACTCATAGACACTTCTTTACTGTGAAACAATTGCATTTATCATTCCCCTCCACTGTGCTGGTTTTGCTAAAACTGCAGAGGGCTGACAGCAGATTTACACTGCACAGCCGTGACGAGCACTCTCTGCTCTCCTTTATCACCTCACAGACATCATCTTATACCAGTAATAAATACATAGTCATCACAGGAGGCTACAGCACTGGCTAAGAATGAATGACAGTTTCCATCTGAGAATTTCTATAGATTAATCACCACTTCTGTGCTAGAATTTCTCAAGCTATGGGAAACATGCAGACGAGGGGCAGAAGACTTCATTGGGAAAGTTGTTTCTAAATGCTAAAGTTTATTTAGCAAATCTCAGTGCAATTCTGAAGCGGCCACAAATATTCACACTATGTTGTGGCACTGAGAAGCTCTTAAATCTCTGTTTGTCTTCCTATGAAACACATGGAAGTTATGCTAAAGCTCCTATGTTACAGCAACATAAAGCGACTAGTGCCTTAGTCTCTGCTTGCAATGTATGTGTAGCTGATTTCTCTGAGATCTCAATTACCTCTCTACTCATCCTGTCATGAAAGTGGAGTTATTATCTCAGCAGGGAATATAGTGTCACATTGCTTACTTTGCACAGGTTCCCCTCCACGTGACTAATCCTTCACCCACGGATATAAAGGTGCAGGGATTGGTTGCTAAAAGCCCTGTGAAAACAGCAGGCAGAAACTGTAACTCCCAGGTCATACCTAATCCACCAGAAGTGTCACAGAAAGGATGAGTAAAATATGTTCTTCACTTTTTTTAATTCTGTGTAAACAAGAATTCATTAAATGAGAATGGTGGTGGACAAACTTTTCATAAGGATAGAGCTAAGAAGAGATAATATTATTACAATAGTACTACTTTGAAAAAGAGAAGACAGAACCTTCAAATAATTTAGTCTCTCTTTGCCTTCATTTCAGCATCACAGAGCAAGTGATTGTTTGGAATTCATCCCAACCTCCTCAGAAGCTGTGCTCCTATTTTCTCCTGCCTTCCAAAAGCATATCAGAAATTTCACTTCCTTATTGTGTTTCTCAAGCTACTCTCATCTGTTTTTAAAGCAGAACTAGTGAATATTTTGCAATCAACACCTCTCTGCTGGCAGGATCCCTCCCCCTGCAACTGAAGTGCCTTCTTAGCCTGAGCTGCAAATAGTGCAGCAATTGTGTCACTCTCAGTCTTTGATGATGTGCAGACATCCCAGGCCTCTTACAACCCAACACTGTAGTCTATGGGAAAGCCCTTTCTGTTTAAATTTAAGGTAAATTGAAAGAAATCTTAAGGTGTGTAATCCCATTTTTAAAATAATTCTATGGCATGGGAGCCTGGAAATCCTTGTTTGATTTGAAATTAAAAAGCAAACAGAACTAAGACATTTTAAATCCTCCCATATGTGTTCTTCCATGATCCCTGCAATATGGGTTACACTGCTGTATTTAAGAAAGTATTTCATATTCTCAGTCATTGCTTGGTCAGACTGGTTTCCCTAAATCCATCTATCTTGTGCCATTTTAATCAAGAAATCATTAAAAAAGAAATAGGATAAACAGGATCTCAAGAGCTCTCAGCTGAGACCCCTGTCCCAAAGCAGGATACCATTCCAGACAGGCATTAACTAACCTTTCCTCAGGAAGTTCAGCATCACCCCAGTGAAGTGCTGTTCTAGCCACCTCCCCTCCCCTCAGTCCTGCCCATCACAGGAGGGTTGCTTTTCTCCATCTGCCTCTGTCCCACATCTCTCCTGAGCAGCTGGGCCAAAGCACCTCCCAGCTCCACATAATGTTTCAAATGTTTCAAATTTGAGACATGGGGGTTGCTATTCTCCACCTGCCCTCTGTCCCACATCTCTCCTGGGCTTGGGCAGTCAATCAGGCCATCAGACTGCAGCGAGAACATTTCCTGCAGTCAGTAGCATTTGAGGTGAAAAAATGATGGAGTTTGTGTCTAGCTGTGGAAACAACACACCATGGCATCTGTGCTTGGGTGGCAGCAAGGGAGAAGCTATTCCAATGGGAATTCCCAGCACGAGGGTCAGGGAGGGCACCCAGCTTTGGAAGGGGATGGGGATTGGAGTGTGGCAGCAGAGGTAAGAGTGACCAGGAGTGTGGAAAACTGCCAGGCACACTGTTGACTTCATAGCATCTCTGCCATTGTTACATAAAAAAAATTTTAATTTCCATTGTTACGTTTTTTGGTAGGTGAAGAACAACATGCTATTCCAGCTGAAAGTATTTTAACTTTTAACCATTTTTTGCCTGTGCTTAGGTAATATATAAATACTTTCATATACTGAAATATCTAATTGCCTCCACAATACAGATGTATCTATAGGCATCTATATATTCTATATTTGCCTAGAAAACTGAGGCTAATACCTCCATGACTTGCAAGTATTTCAACATCGTTTTAGACTTTTGCCATAATAGAATATTACCAAGAAACTGAATTCATTCAGATGAGTAGAGATTTAAGTCAAGCAGCTAATTTAATTTTTTTCTTCCCAATAAGAGTTGTGGTCATTTTAGACTAGATTTAAAAGTTCAGTCAAATTTTTTTGGGTTTTTTTCCTCTTTTGCAGAAATACTCAGTCAAAACATTTTGGCTGCAACAAAAGGGGTTAACAAATGTTAATGCCTTTCAACTGCAAAGATTTACATCACGATCATTTCTTCACTACGTGAATTTCAAGTCTTAGAAAAGTATCTTAATTTCAGATTGAATACAATGGTTCAGCACTATAATTACTCCCCCCTCCCTTTCCTTCTCTTATGGAAATAAAATTCATAATTCTTCCTGTCATTTTTACATATTATACTCATGTCACCAGGAGTTTTAAAGTTCTCTTTTTTAAGGTAGTTACTGGTGGTATAATAAAAGAGAGAAAATTAATTTCCTGTAGTTTGAATCAAAGTGCCCCAGTGTCTCAAGATGCAATGCTATAGTAAAACTGTAAAGTTAATGGAATATTAAAATCTGTCAGTTGAGCTTCTCAGGGAAAAATAGTTCATCGTCTGAAGATTGAGAGTGTGATGGCAAAAGGGGCTGTGTAATTCACCAATTAACTACTCGAAATTAAAATGAAAGAGGACCTGTCCTCTCTGTTTACAGAAATGAGAGCTGCATTGAAACAATTAAAATCTCCTGCTTTTTAGGTAAATAACAATTACGGATTCCTTTTTCATATCATATGGCAATAAGAGTGCTCCAAACACAAACAGTTTTTCCATGCCTTTGCTGGAGTGATTAAAATGTTGAAGGCATCCCAGCAAGTCCCTGAGCTCCTTGACAGCTGTCATTGCTATTGAACACAACTATAACAGCCAGAGAGAGCTTTATTGGTAAACTGTTCTGCGTTGCCACAAAGGCAATCTCACCATTTTACACAGGCATCTGTTGCCATATTTTGGAGCTTTATTCCTTCCCTCTCAGATGATTTGGTGCCATGTGCTATTTCTCCCGCTTTATCAATACCATTTGGTGAGGCTTGTGCCACCAGAGCTCAGAAGGTTTTGTTTCCAGGAAAATGAGCAAGGAAAATACATTTTTGCTGAGTATAATGGTCTCTTTCTGCGCTAGTCATGTGCAACAATGGAGTGGAGAGCTTTTCAATAGGGAGTGGTGTGACTTCAATGTTTAAATATAAATGCACTGAGTTTTTATGAGAAGTGCTGTACCCTTCCAATTTACATCTTTTTTTTTTTTTATGGTAGAAGAGGAGAAGCTTCACCACAATGAGCTGCAGCTTCAATAAGGACAGATCAGACAGCCCCACGTCTGGCTGAGCACTGCCAGAGCCCCCTGCCAAAGGCACTCAGTCCCTCTTCCTCTCCTCCTGGAGCTGTGCTGCTCCTCACCCCACCACACCCCAAGAGCTTTCACCCCCACAAATGCTCCCAGGCAGAGGGAAGCACATTTGCTCTACCTTCTCTGTTTTACTGACAGCAAACTGAGGTACAATGGAATAAGATTACCTGCTCCAGATGCCCCAGGCAGCCTATGGCAGGGCTGGGAGCTGAACCTCAGCTTCCCAAATCCCTTGTTTAAGGAATGGCCGTTCCTGGTGTCTCTGCCAGCCTGCCCCAGCATCTCACCTGCCTCTCAGGCAGGACAAACATTGGAAACCTCCCAGTAGTGGGTAATGTTGTCCTACCCAGCTCAGCCACCTTCTCCAGGTCCCCACATTCCCCTGGTCCATTACCAACACATCCCAAATATACAGCAGCAGCAGCTCCCTAGATGCTTCCAGCACCTGTCCCAGGTACATTTAACTCCTCTTCCATCTTTCCCCATACCTCTCCCACATGGGAGAGCAGTGTAGCTGCAGGGATGTACCTGCAGAACGCATATCCAGGTATCAGGAGGGACACGGTATCCCAGGGAGCAGAAGGAGGGATGCTGGGACAAGACATAGGATTAAGCTGCACTGAATATTTTGGCCAGGAAAGAAGTAGTGGAGCTCAGATGTGCCAAAAACTTTTGGATGTTTGTGCTGTTTGCTCCTGAAATGATAACCAGATTGGTAGGGTACTGGTTTTATGTGCTAACATCTAAAATACTTGACTTCTCCTCCATCCCAGGGAGCAGAAGGAGGGATGCTGGGACAAGACATAGGATTAAGCTGCACTGAATATTTTGGCCAGGAAAGAAGTAGTGGAGCTCAGATGTGCCAAAAACTTTTGGATGTTTGTGCTGTTTGCTCCTGAAATGATAACCAGATTGGTAGGGTACTGGTTTTATGTGCTAACATCTAAAATACTTGACTTCTCCTCCTTAGAATGGGAACTTAAAGAGTGATGTCAATCATGAAGACAAGGACTACTTCAATATCTAAAATATGTATACAGCTGTGGGTGCTGAAAGCAGTTAATAGCAACCTGTATTTATACAGTTCTAATAACTCAAAAAGAAATCTTAAGAACAGCATGATTTGAACAGACATGAAAGTAATTTTTATTCTCTCAGTCCAGATAATGCACTCCTTCAAATCTCTTTGCACAAAGCAATAAGCAATTCTCTTTTCTGAAGTAATCACTGTCTGAACAACATTTTTAAGTTGGAGAATTATGATGTCTTTCCTCTGTTCTGCACCTTTAGATGTGTCAGACTACTAGTATCCATTTTAGACTTATTGTGTTCATTCATGTGTGCAGACACACACATTGTGTCATGGAGACTGCAGCACATTCTTCACTGTTTGGTGTTTTTAAATATAAAATAAAACATATTCCAACTACAATGATCTATTTATTGTTCATTGAAATATATAAAGCTTTATCCAAGTATTGAAATGCATTCATGCTTGAGGTGTAGTGTGAGAGCTGCTTAGCAGCACAAAGAAACACCAGAGCTGCTGGTTAGAAAATAGATTTTCTGTCCTGGAAAACAGTCCAAGATCTCTTCTTTGTTGTTGTTGCTGTTCTGAGTCAGGGCAAAAAGCTGTATTTCTAAACGTGTTTCACATGGTCCAATTCTACAGGAGGGAATTTTATTTTTTTTTTGTTTGATACATCGATTCTCTTCACTTCTATGTAAAACACATTGGAAACCAAAGCATTTTATAGCTACACATTTGCGCTTCAGAAATGACAAAACCTGGTACACTTGGATTCCCACCAAGTTCCCACTCCCTTTTTCTTTGTCCAGTCCTCATTTTGTGAAGAAGGGCCATTTTGTCAAAGTACTGTTTTCTACATAGGATCTAGGGGGAAAAAAGAGCAGATTCAGGTAATTGAAGAGCCTCTGAGAGGTTAAAATTGCCTGTCCACAAAGTTAAAATTCAGGCATGAGGCCTTAATGTTCACTCTTCCCTAATTGCCAAGTACGGCCAGGAACTTCTTACAACATGCAAGAGGTATCTCTGTGTTTTTTAGGTGCTCCCAAGAGATCCCCTAACCCCTACTTTCAGATCTGTTCATTTCACTGTTATGAAGCACTATCTTAAATTTCAGACTATCTCCCTGTCCACAAAGTTAAAATTCAGGCATGAGGCCTTAATGTTCACTCTTCCCTAATTGCCAAGTACGGCCAGGAACTTCTTACAACATGCAAGAGGTATCTCTGTGTTTTTTAGGTGCTCCCAAGAGATCCCCTAACCCCTACTTTCAGATCTGTTCATTTCACTGTTATGAAGCACTATCTTAAATTTCAGACTATCTCAAAAAGCTCTAGTCAACACTCTTTTTTTTTATCAGCCCCACAGTGGGTTAAAAAAAAGAAAAAAAAAGAAGTGAACAGAAGTACTGTTGCATTAAAATAAATGGCTAGCAAGTGGTCTAAATAAAGCACTGCTATCTGATGCCTGAAAACAGATTTGACTGAAAAGGTATGCTTTCAGACTAAGAAAGCAGAAAAAACTAATTAGACAAGAAGCAACCGTGAACAAACATGTTAGCAGAATCAATAACTGGAACTGATCAGCTATTTCTTTAATTGTGCCAGCTGGGCTCTAGTGATGTGCTTAGAGGAGCATAATTACCCGTTTTGGTTGTACAGCAGAGTTCTTTTTCTTTTCCCCTCCTTTTATTCACTCTCCTTTCTTTCCTTTTTACGTTAGGAGCTGGTCATATGCCATTAGAGCAAAAACAGGGTTGAGAAATTAGTGGAAAATGGGCCATCCTCATACATAAGACAATATTATATGAATAATTACAAGTAGCCCTGAACAGTTATACCAAATGTAACCTAATAAGAAAGTGAGTCATCAAGGAAACGTAACTTATTTCTTAATGCAAAAGGACTTTGTGAGCTGTGTGCAAAGCAGCTCTGTCAAATAAAATAAAATAAAATGAAATAGGGACCGTTCTCTTTCATATTTCGACATGCGTACCAGGGATTGTTCTAATTTGTAAGGCTGTGACTGATCCAGGCACAGAGTTCTCCCACTAAAGCACTCAAGTCCATGCTGTACAGCTGCCTGCTACTATTAGAAAAGAAATCAGGACAGACATAAAATAAAGCACAGAAAGGAGAGGGAAAGCATAGAGGAAAGAGAGAAGGGGCTCACTGATTAATTACCAAGGCAAAAAAATCAACCCACCCTTCCTTGACTGATGTTCACCCATCTTTAATTGACAGCAAAACAAAGGATTTAATAACTTCAAGGCTCTTATGGGCAGCTCCATGGAAAATCCATAGCGGCACAGAGCAAGCTTGGCTTTTTTGATCTATAGCAATGGCTAAATGGGTCTCCATTAGAGCGATGGCTACCCCAAAAAGTGAAAATTAAAAAGTGAAATATACATTTAATCAGCAACAGGCTAATATATCAAAAGAGTTGGCCTATCCCAACAAGGGGCCTGATCCAAAACACATTGACATGAGCAGAAAAAAGATTCATGGCCCACAAAAGCTTAAGCTCAGAAACTTGTCCAAAGCTGATCTAAACCTTTTATACTGCTGAAAGCCCCAGTAAACCAAGACTGGTCCTATTTTCTGGTTTCATGCAGGTCACCTTCCTGGCACAGGAGCAGTCAGTCCTAATTGGTGACACGACCTAGAGAAGCCCAGCGCTGTGCTGGGGGGGACTCGGTGGCTCAGCTGCCCCCACTGCCTGGCAGAGCTCTGAGGACACTTTTTCCAGCACCAGCCACCTCTGCTCTCTCTGCCCACAGCATTGCTTTATACATGATGGAAATCATCCTCTGACCACTGTGTCTGTGTTCTGCTGCTATCCTACATACACCTCCTCTGAAGCTGTCAACTGCCACCTAAAGGGAAAAGCCCTTCTGGAGGGAGGTAAATAAGGAGGCTAAAGGAAAGTAGAAGGAAGTAACAAAGAAGTGAGATGCTTTGGGATGTAAGAATAGGCACCAGTACCAGCCAGCAGCATTCACCCACAACCTTCATAGGCCAGAGAGCAACTCAGGACTATCGTCCCCACTAAACCATGGAGGGATGCTGTTCACAGACATCCCTGCAGCTGAGGTTCACCCTCAGAAGGCAGCAGAAAGCATTCAAGCACCAGCAGTTCTGGCTGGCTTGTGTCTGTTGAGGAGGCTTGCATGGGTTGATGTTTTATCTGAGGCAATACTTCTGTGCCTAATTTCATTTTTCTTGCTGAAGCAGTTCAGCTTTATTGTGTGGTGCATATGTCTCTTGATATAGAAAAGAAACTTTTGTGAGGCAATATTCAAAAGGGTCTGCATTTATGTGAGCAGTTACTTCTGGCAGACATCAGTTCTTTACAGAGAGGACTAGCAGGATTTAGAGCTAATTAGAGAAATTATAAAACAAAAAGGTATTCTCCAACAATAAAAGATTCTTCAATCAGGATCAGTCAATCATCCTGACAAGGAAAATAATTTAAGATTACTTGCAGAGAGAATAAAAATGCATTACATGGGGTTAAGTTGCAACAACGTTCATGTTATCTTTTAGCATAACTGTCTGTATAGGCACTTAGCATTATATAATACACAAAGAATATTGCAACAGAAGATCTCAGTTTCATCTTTCTGCCTTTCAAAAAGTATCTAAGTCCCTGATCATTTAAATCTTTCGTGATTATTCATCACTACCACATTTTCAGAAAGGAGATGCTAAATGAGCTACTTACTATGGATGATATTCACTATGCTGCTGAGTGCAGTCACAGAGTAAGCCTCACAGAAGCAGTGGATGATAAAGCTTTCTGTGCTCATCTTAGGTATGATGAGCTCCATTTCAGCACCAAACAGGCTGGCACAAAAGGTGGTCATGGGCCAGGCTGAGAAAGAATGAAAGTCTTGGTATCAGCCCTAATGCAGGTGATACAGAGCAATGTTCCAAGGACTTCTTCAAACAGCCTGATTATGCCAAAATAAACTCAGAAGGGAGAAATTTTCCCCAAATTAAATCAAGGCATGAATTAAATTTCAATGGAGCCCATTTTTGACACTGACAATAGTCTGGTTTGGCCATCCATTCCTGGGCCCAGTTAAGGCTCATTTCCACAAATGTTTCAAGAGATGCAAAGACATCAGAGCTCTGCTCAAGACCCTCCTAGGTCCAGGAAGAACCCATACTCCCACTGACAGCCCACACCCATGCCCTAGTGAGGTGTCCCAGGCAAGAGAGGACTTTGATGAGGTCAGAGCAACTTGGAGGAAGATGCTTGGGAAAAAGGAAGATAAAAGACTTCTTGTTCTCTCTTTCAGCAAAGCCTCTCCTTCACTCTTGTCCTGTGGAGGTGGCCTTCACAGGCAGGGAGGTGTCTTAAAGGCTCAGGCAGAAGAGGAGTCCCTGCAAAGCCTCTCAGGAGATGGCAGGCAGGCAGAACACCAGGCCCTGGGCAGCAGGATGGCTGTCTGCAGCCACCACAGTGCTGGCAGAAAGCAAAGCTGGAGGCAATGGATTCTCACTTCATCTTCGTAAAAGTCAAAAATTCCTCTTTGACTTCGTATTATTATTGTTTGCACTGCCGTTGTCCTTGGAGGCCTCAGCAGAAGTTGGGTCCCCCCTGTGCCAGACACTGCACTAGCATATGGTTATAGACTTCCTCCCCGAGGGTTTGCAGCCTAACAGGACTAGACAGACCAAATTAACATCACTCCTAATTTCCAAGTAGGAAGCTGTTACATTGAGGGATTTCAGTAGGAGCTGGGAAATGTTTCTAAAGTACAGCTTTCAAGCTTTCTGGGTCTCAGAAGCAGAATAAAACTCTACCTTCTCCTCCTATAAAAATACAGCCTGACTTTGGAGTGACTTCAGAGCCTTAGATACAAAGGGAGCATTTGGCCTCATCCAAAGCATAAAACCCAGCCCGGGTCACACAGTCTGCTCTAACAACCTGACAGGCTTTTACATCTCTAAATGCCAAGGTGAGCATTTACTGTGAAAGGGAAAATGTTTTAAAAACCAAAACAGCTCTGAGAACTGTTAAGCAAAGCTGTCATTGGTAAATTATTCCTTTCTGCTGGTGTATTTTTTTTCCCTCCTGTAGTATGATCGGAGAGCTAAGTGCAGCAGTCAATACGTAGTAATCAGGCTAATGATTGTCTAATAGCTAAATTAGAAGAGTGACTCTTAATCATGCAATTGATGCCAGTAGTCTAGCACTGAAATCCAGACATGAAGCAAAACTCTTTGATTACACTTCACGTTTTTAAAGACCTAATTAACTTTTATAAGACTTCTTGATTTTTAAAATATCTTAAGCAAACAGTGCAACATGAAAACTCTACAGAAAGCAGCAAATGTGTTTCAGTGACATATCACTTGGTCTACAAAGATGGGAGACTTCCACACAAAACTGTTAAAATTATGGAGCCCAGAAACATCTATAATGTTACAAATCTTTTGATATTTGTATTAATTTTCTATAAACCTAAACTCCCTAATAAATGTAATTTAAATGGTCTTGCAGAAACACAATCCATTAAGCACTATGTAATCTACTCCTGGACCATCTTACAATGAACCCTAAGTGAATTTGTCCAGTTGAAGCTAAGAAAAAAGGTAGAGGGAAAATGGAAAAAAAAAGTATAATATAGACAATATAAAACACGAACAAAAAAGACAAATGAGCCTGTGCAATCTCCATTCTGTGCACTAATATATTTGATTAGTCGTGTACCAGTTCTATCATTCATATTAGAAAGAGCTTCCATTAAATTAGAGTGATTTCAAATCCTTTATTACAAATCTGTAATTCTTCTAATGAAATAGGAATACAGAGATTCTAATTTTAAAAACAAAATCTCACAATCTACTTTGCTGAAATTACTAACAATGGAACAGGGGAACTGTCTGGCCTCAAATAAGATTATAGTTCCTGTTGCCACACACAAAAAAAAAAGTATAAATATCCTACCAGAGAGTTACTTGCAGTCTGGATGATTTTGCAGACTTCCTGCCAGAGAAGTATCTCAGAAGCCAGGAGGAATTTACCATAATGAGAAAAGAAATAAGCTCTAAAACCCACATCTAATGTTCACTGAAATCAGTGGGCAATCTTTTGGATGAATGTAGAAAAAAAATAGTGCAATTAATGCAGCTAGAGACCATTCTTTTTACTTAGAAAAATATTTCTGTTGGCTTCAAGGAAACCAACTGTATGGCTATAGGAAACCAACTGTATGGCTATAGCTAGTGTGTTTGGCCCATTACTGCTGGAGAGACCCAAAGAACACCATGGCAACTAGGAAAATTGCTTGAAGGGAAGGGCAGAGAAGAGATTGAACACACTTTCCCCCTACCTACACACTGAACCAGCTGAAGTTTTGACACTCTCTTCAATCATGTACAGTCTGTTTTCCATCGTGTATAAAGGAACTTTGGATCACTATCCATCTGCCTAGATAATGAAAACAAGATCCTCAGGTACTACAGCATTTCAGAAACCAGATAATGAACTGAAATCATATGTTTCATGGATTAGGCTCTCTCTGAATCAATTAATATTGGCTATTTTGTTGGAAAACTGACCCAGATTCCAAACATTTTTTTAATTACTGGAAAATCACTTCAGCCAATTCTCCCATTATGGATGATGTATTTCATTGTTGTTCAATATTAAATCGTAAAGGGCAGAAAAAATTAATGGGGAGGTATAGCAGTCAGCATTTCACTTCCCTGCACCAACTGCAGAATTTTATATGTGATTACTCTGATGGGTCACTTAATTACCTTCAGATTACTGGGTCCCCAATTCAAAAGCATTTCTTCTATTATTATTACTTTCAAATTCAGTCTCCTGTTTTTTTAACAAAGGTGCAAGTCAAAATAGAGTTTTATAATACGTTATAATATGTTTTCCCTGGCCCCCTGCCTGCAGTTGTTTGGATAGCTGGCAGAGCGTGGTATCTGACAGTACAGGAATAGTGTGGATAGTTTGCTATTCCTATGGGGATCTATCTTGGGCAATAAATTTGGACTGGATGTCTGTTAGTAGAGTGTGTCAAAACTGTGCCAAGAGCACTTTTGGACATATAATAATAATAAATGAGTGTTGCACTGCATTAGTAGAGGAATTCTAATACAAGTTGTCCATCATTTCACACTAAGTTCTTTACCATGTTAGTGAATTTATGTCTCATAATAAATTAACCGTATCGAGTATTTCATCCCATAAGTTCAGTAAAGCAAACATACATAAGTCTAGGCAACTTCCATGCCAACAGAACAATGCCCACATCCCTGCACATTCCTTTAGCATACAACTCAAACAAACACAAGTCTGGAAGGCAAATTCATGGCTGGAGCAGGAGGGCACATTAGAGCACAACCCGCAGAGCTGGGTGTGCTCACACGAGCTGTTGGCGAGCCTGGAGTCCTGCAGCAATCCTCAATTGATGGCATACGTAAAGGTTTGTGCCACATTCCAGTAGAGTCAGTCTGTAACAGCCAATCTAAAAGGCCTTATATTTATATAGTTTTCCATTCTGATG
>NW_008693832.1:83415-106746 GCF_000695815.1 Acanthisitta chloris | reverse complement strand
GCAGGAAAAATATGACTTAATTGCTCTGTGAATCATGCCAATCCTTTATGGTACAGCAGTCAGTGTTTATAAGATAGTTATATATTTAAAGCAAACAAACACATTGGAAATGTTTGTTTATTGGAAAGCCTCATAAATATAAGAATAGGTAAATACTCAAAAGGATTTTTGCATCTCCAAATTCTGGGAACATTTGTGAGAACAGGTGTATAAGTACGACAGGAATATAAAGATGCTGAGGTTTGGCACATGTGCTGGTACCACCAAATGATCACTACACACAAGGAGCCACACACAGCAGCCCAAACAATTGTTACACTCATGGAAAATTTACACCACAATCTGCAGGTGGAAGAGTCAGTAAGGACTGAATCTGGAAAATGGAACCCACCAAAGTCCAAAGTTTGCAAAGGAAAATATGCATTAGTCTTAGCTTCTTTTTTTAAAGCATACGTAAACAATTTGCTCTTTTAGATGGCAGAACAGTTACACATAAGCTCAGCTACATCCCTGAACAGACCAATATGTGCTTAGAAGTCTATGATTCAGCTTTCACCCAGTAGTTTTTCTATCATATGTTCTACAGACATGAGAAACATTTTACAACCACAGGTTTGAAATGCTGGCCAAAAGAATCAAGGACTAGTCCAGCTTTAAGGAATATCAAGAACTCATCCTTTCGAAGCCAACAGAAGTTACAGGTGAGCCTACTTGCCAAAAAGTGTGTATTAAAATCTGCTTAAATATGGATTGGAAAATGCTCACATTTGAGCAGTGACTTGCATGCCCTGACACCCCACGGATGGCCTGAGTGGTGCATGCAGAGAGCAAATTGGCTGAATCAGAAATGAAGCATGTGCTGCCTTCTGCCAAGAGGTGTGTCTTCTGAAGGTAATCACACAGCAAAGAGCAGCATGGGATGGTGGGTTTGAGAGGGCATAATAAGCAACACATCCTGCACAGCAACGTGGCCTATGGACAGCAAAGTTATCTGGAATTTCTGCCGTGGTATGTACAGAGAAATATTTCTCCCAACCTGAAGCACTCAAGGAGGGGATTCCCTTCCACTTTCTGAACTGTCTACATGGCTTCTCAGAAAGACTCACTGCATGGTGTATGAGGTAGGCTGCAGCTTTCCTCCATCCAGGTGAGCACAGAAGCCTTGTGAGAGAAGCTGCACACAGCAGCTCTCTGAACAGAGCAGGCAGCGAGCCACGGTGGCTGTGATTGATGTGCACTTTGTGTGCTTTGTGTCTCGCTCCATGATATTTCTAAAGGAAACACTTCAGAGGAGTGACTGGCATGTCAGCTGTGCAGTTTCCATCCCCAACAACGGGAGCTGCACAGCTCAGCTCTCCCAGACCCATTGAAAGGCACAGCACTGAGTACAGTGACCCTCAGCCATGCACCTCCCTCTAGATGTGGGCTTGGGTTAGCAAACGATATATCTAGGAATAACAGCTCAGCACCATGTAAGTTTTATTTGCATAGGTGTTTTGCTTTGTTAATTTATTGTACCAAGGAGGTGATGGTGAGGGTTGCACTGTGGCAAATGACACCAAGACAGACAGAGTTGGGACCTCCCTCTACAGCTTACACAGCAAAGGGTCAGACACCACGAGTCCAAAGGGGCTGACAGGGAGCAGAGGGAAACTACATCTGCCATTAATAGCCATCCAGTAGCAACCAGCAGCAAGAACCCACCTGTTAAAACACCACTGCCACTCTGTGATGAAAATGGTCACCATTTTCACATACCCCTGATTTTACTCCAGGACTATGCATCTCTCAGGTCTGCTCTTGGGGCAGCACACCTGTGTGCTGCCTCCTACTACAGCAAAATGGGGAAAATTTAGTTTAACTCCACTCTGGCAATTTTTAAGATTTGTTTTAAGGCTAGAAAACACTCTTCTTCTTGTAGTAGGCATAAATGTACTCCAGCATTTAAGATGTTGGTTCAGCCAACTGAGATGGAGGAATTTTATTTCAATAAATGGTATTTTTCAACAGTCCCAGATGAATATTTGTATTTCTAGTAATAGCTGAGGAAGGAAAAGTCAAAATATTATAATGTGAAAGTGCTCTCATTACCTTTTCTATATAAATACTGTCATTTTAATTGAGATACCATTTCCTTCAGAAAAAGCTGCTCATTTCTGAAATATATTTTTTTAGTGCCAAAGAACAAACAGCAGACATAGGAGTGAAAGTCACATTATTTCCACTTTTTCATCTGAACAAATATCCAGGCTTATTGTGCCTTGAGGAAAACTATGAAGGGTAGAGTACTGTCACTCAGATGTTTCTGAGGACTCTTTTGGACATCTATTATAAAGCTATTGGTGATGACAAAGGACTGGTCTCAGATCAGTCCACCTCAGTTCCAAGGTTATAACTATTTTTCCATGGTCACTATGTGACCAGTTCTTTTCTCTAATATATGTCTTCTGACACTGACTTAAAGGGCCTCTGGTCATACCAATATCCACACCAAGAGCAGGTTCTGGGGAAAGCTGTATCCTGTGGTAGGAATATAGGCATGGCAAAGTAAGATTCTCACAGCAAATACTATTCCAGCTACTCCAGGAAAGCACAGTTTGGACAAAATATCTGACTCTAACCTAGTGCTTTTGCTAATGGGGGTCTGAGCTCTTGGCTAGCTGTATTGACAGAGGTCAACAGCAGAGACCCAGACTAGATTCCACCTTTTCTCTCTCCAAAACAGCTGGGGGAATATGAACCCTCAAAAAATACAAATATGCCAAATCAACCAAAAAAGGTTAGAGGGTTTCCTGAAGCCCTTCAAGGCTGATGCAGCACAAGTCCTCCCATTGCTGCCAGCAACCATCTCCCACTGAGATCTACACTCAATTTACCCTAGCAACCAAGTGCTTGCTTTGGGTGCAGAGCAATCCCCTGAACAGCAGATCTAAACACCTACATGAGAGGTTCTTCTAACAAATTCTGGATACACAAGCATAAACACTTCCTCATTGAAGCCCCTGATAGTTAATTTTTCTAGTTGTGCACTGAATTCTGTTCTCGAACTCATGTACCATTTTGGTCTCTAACTCAATTCCAGCTCTCAGTGCAAACACATGCCCACTGACAACTGGAAATGGGAAAACCTAAGGCCTGCATCATAAATTTGAAGCCTGGAAAGGCCACCTAATAGCATTACAAATTTCTTACCGTGATTTAATTTGTGTACATGCAACTCTTAAAAACTGATTTTCCTGACACAGAGAGCTGATGCGTTTTGATTCTGCTTTTGTTGTGTACACTAACTTCTATTAGTACATCATCATAATATATACAGAGCGATTAATTTGTGAAGTAAAAGCTTTTCTTCCTTTCTAAAAGCTGCTTAATGTAAACTGTAAACATCATGAACATTCTCATTTAGACTGATCCAAAGTTCTTAGCTGGGGTCGAGGAGAGGCACAAGATGAAATGTCTGCAAATACTGATGGATGGTTTTAGCAGGGATTGCTCAGATTTGCACTGGAACCACTCCTAGTGCTTTACTGGAGTAGAGCAAGCTGAAAACCATCAGCATCATTCCAGATAGGTTATAATGCCTTGAAAGGACATGCAGTTTTTCTTAGGTGCAGCATCTGGTGTTGACAGGAATATTAAAAATCACCTCTTCCCAAAGCCACTATCCTTTCCATCACTTATGCAGTCAGAATAACCCTTAAATAATACTTGCTATTGTTCATTAAGTGTCACAGCATCTAGTGTCACAATGCCTCTAATCATGGTCAAACTTGCTGTATTGTAAAGAATATTCAATGGAACAAATATTGTGAACATAAGGGTTTTTTTTCTACGTGTAATCAGAGATGCGTTTCCCAGAGATACTTACTAAGCTTGACTGTTTCAGCCACAGATTAGCAAGGTACATGAGAGCCTGTATAACTTCAAGCATATGTGTTTTACCCCTGATTAGAGCTGGGCAAGTCATATATTTAGGTTAAGTACATACTTAAAGGTTTTATGGAAACATGAATTTAATACATGAGAGTTTAAGATTGAGGATTGCTTGGATTTTTTTTTACTTCTCCTGTTTCTTCAGCGTTTCTATAATTTTTGACTGATTATTACCCAATTTATTTTTAATTTAACTTCATACATGCCATATTTCCTTTCAGACAGAGCACTTACTTTCTCTTTAACAGATTTTTTTTTCTTGAAATACTGACCTATTTACCACTGGAAAGAAATAAAATATAGGCTCTGGTATAATGCCTACTGAAATCGGTCTCGAACAGGTGCAGGATCTGACACACATAGAAGCCAGTAAAATGCAAATGGTATTTAGTTATTGAGGCAAATGGCAAGCTTTAAAGCACCACCTGTGTATATTTTGCAACATATCATGAAAGTGGTGAGAACTGTCCTCATTTATTCATGCGTTAACTTGTGACATTTGGCTCAGAACGAAAAGCTGTAGAAAAGGGTAAGTTATGAGACGTCAAGGAAAAATGATATGTCACGCTGTAAGATGGTGCACTTTATATTTTACTGTTCACTTCAGTGTTGTGTTCTCAGCCCTGTAGCAAGGAAAGAGTCTGCTGGGGGCAGGACTGATCATTTACCCTACAGACTGAAAAAGAGACCCCAGTTATGTTCATCCTGGTACCTTGCTAGCCTGACTTTCCCTCCTCTTTGCTAGAAAACCACAAAACCTTTTTTCCCCACTTATTTCTGCAATGCAAGTTTTTCCATCTTCCATCTTCCCCAAGAAACTCAGCACGAGCGAAATCCACCCTCTTCAGGAGGCCAGCATAAGGCAAATTGCACCCAAAATATTCCATAAGGTCTGTGAGCCAGAGAGGTGGATCCTCCACTGGTGCATAACATTCCAGAGGACAATTAATCCCAGAACTACTGGTGGAGTGTCCCGACCCCATGTTTCCATTAATGCCACAAACTGTTGGAGAGGCAAACAAATAATCTCCTATGTCAGCATTTATAAAAAAATGAGTTTTATTTACTTATTATGTATTTAGACTGTTTTAATAGCTACAGAGCCCTATTAACATAAGAAATTGCAATGCTGCTTCTCTATTTACTTCAATATATTTACCAGTAAAATCTGACAGCTGACAGCTTGTGAATGTGATGGTAATGTAATCATTACATTTACACTGGATAGAACACAACTTTCTGAAATCGTATGACAATATTTTCAGACTTAAATGATGGTTTAGGAATAAAGACATAAGTATTTGTTTATAAGTAATCTATCTTGAATATGTTCATTAGTAATATTCCTGAAGGCTTCCAGTAAAAGTTAGTTGAGATTAATTAGAACAGAAACATCTAATTTGTCTGCCCAAGTGGTTATCACATAAACCCTGACTTGACATAGCACCTAAATAAAAACAAATATAAACCTGCCACAAAGATGTGAACATGCTGTCCCAAAAGGCACAACCACTTAACTTGTGTAATTGTCAGTACAGTCAAGAAAAGCTGCTCTAAGATTTAGTTTTCAACACCGGATTAAACAGCATGTCCAAACAGAGCAAATTAAATTAGGCTGCGTCTAAATTAGACTTCTTCCAATGGCAAGATTACATCAACAGAAACATTGATCTGCCTTAGCAGCATCTACTAAAGATGACAGCAGAGCCAAGAGGAGAATTTAGAAAGCCACTCTTAGATCTGATCCAATTTCCCCCATCCTTAAAATAAGACCACACGCAATTCCCTCTCATGGAGTTCAAAGGAGAGCGACAAACCCCATTGTTCCTGTAATACCCCAATGTTTTCATGAAAAAGTTGCCTATTATAGTCTATTCTGCTCAGCTCATCTCTTCTTGACATAAGCCAAATCTCTCTATTACTGCATTTATTTACTGAGCACTTGAGCAGAACTTTATCACTTAAAAACATCTCCAGCACTGCAGTGTAATAAACCCTAACGTGAAGAGATCAATGTCAGTTTATACACTTCTCATTAAAGCATTCTAACAAAAAGAAAAGCCTTTAAAGGTCTCTGTTGTTGAGCTTATTTTAGGATATAAAAAGATGACCCAGAAGGCTTAAGTTTGAAGATTTCTCTGCATCTTTTCAAGACCTCTTTGTACACCATGTAGAAGTGGTAGGGGCAGGGGAGGGAGAGGGGAAAGCACTTTTCCCTGAGGGACCCTCCAAGCCCCTTTTAAGGATGTGCTTCTGAATGTTCCATCTGCAGCTACCACTGAATTCAGCCGGAAGTTCAGGCTGGCAGCCAAGAACAGGGTCTGAGGTGGTTCTTGTATGGCAACCGAGGGCTGACCAGGGTGTAGGTGGGACTTTTCTGAATTTTACTTTTTTTTTTTCACTATGGGTACATCAGAATTTACTCCTCTAAAACTCACAGCACATGCTAAAATCCAGGCTGACAATTATCGATCAGCTCTGATCAATGACTCTGCAATCAATAGCATTGCAGAGAAAAACCAAATTGTTAAAATGAGGGCAGAGTAAAGGATGGGGGAGGCTTGCAGAATGCAAATAACCCTGACCAGGGGCTTCCCTGTTTCCAGTTGCTGCCAAAATTGTGAGGTGCACACAGCAGGCTCTGACCTGCCCTGCTGGATGAAGTTACCAGATCCACAGCAAATATCCATGAGCTCCCAAATGATATACTTTTTCATTTCTTTTCAATTTTGAGCACAATAATTAAGGAGAGAGGGGTCTGCATGTTTTTATTGAAGTGTGGAGTCTATATGCTCTGTTTTGGGGAAAAAAACATTCTTGCTGCCTTTTCAGAAATAATGTAATGAAATAGAACCATGATAAGTATTTCTTCAATCTCCACATTATCAAAATAGATTGACCCTTTCATCACAAATTCACATTTTGCAGTCACATTAAAAATTGACAAAAGTGGTGCCAACCAAGCACAGCAACAGACTGGAACTGAAACATATTTCTGAAATTTGCTGTTTTCTGGAGGAAATCACAATATGCTAAGCAGCAAATCTATGAATGGCATGAAACAATTCGTAGTTCATTTTTTATTTTATTTTTAAAAAGAAAAAGACTGAGATAATAATAAAATCCAGGGCAGTCAATCCCAGCTGTTAATATAACAGGTAGCTGGGTCCAGACTGAGTGACTGACAAGATTTCTAACTCTCCATACTAATTTTAATTGAGGATTATTACCTTCTTAGGGGGAAAATGCTCCTGAATTTGCTTGTGTTTTGAATAATTAACCAACACTGTCATTTCCAAAAGTCACTGAGACATTAGCTGCTGCACTTGGACAGACTGAATCTTTTTCCTCTGTCTGCACTCTCCCCCCTGACAGCACAGACCTCCTCCCAGGGTATTTATAGGTGTTTTCTCAAGGATGGCTTCACTATACTTTAACTCAGTAAGCAAGTTACAATCAATGAAAGTACATTTTTTCCTGGCTTAAGGAATGTTGTATGCAAAACAAGTTTTGTTCTAATTTTCGAGAAAGGTGCTGGAAATGAACTGCATTGCTTGGACTTTTGCCTCATCAGGGGTGATACAAAAGCAAAACGTATCAGGTAAATGCATCACAGGAATAATGGGGATTTTTGTTCATTAAAGCTTCATCTAACTAAAATCCTCTGTCTTGTGTCCATCTGTGATAAAGAGTACAGGTAACACAAGGTCACAGCTCACAGTTAATTAAACAGCTAGATGACTGCTAAGTATTATTTGAACTGTGCTAATGCCTAAATAACTTTGTAACCTTGTTCTTTGTACAACCAAGTCCCCAGGAAAGGTAGATCCCTTCCCAACAGACATGCCACAGATGAACATGACAAGCAGCCTTGGGTCTAGATGGCAAAGCACTCTGGAGACCACGTTTTGCAGAGATGAGAAAGGCACAAATGTATTGTGTACCAAATAGTACAGAATATCCACTAGAGAACAGCAGACTGGTGTAAGCAGGGGGGAAAAAAAAAAGAATCTGCAGTAAATGGCTTGCCTCTCTTCCACTAGAAAAAAAAATAATCTTAAGGACAGAGCTTCATTATGCATCTAGGCAATTGTCTGGATAAATCTGGGACAGACAGAAAAGTTAAGAACCATTGGAAAGTTAATTTGAACATTCAGATATGGCTCAGAAAGACTTTATTTAGGTTTGAAACAGACCTTTCCTAGTAGACAAAAATCCCTCTTCATCCAAAAATAGGTTAAAAATCATCCAGAAGAAGTGCTGATGAACAAAAGGTCAATCTTTCCTCAGTTCTGTCGCCCCTGTTTTGTATCATAAAGAGGTGGCATAACGTGTGAGAAGAGAAAAGGCAGCAGAAACCTTCAAGGGAAGAGGGACAGCACAGAGGGACTTTGCCAAAGAGCAGCCTAGAAGAGCAGGATCCTCACACAGAGTCAGGCACAGCTGCTCCAGGGACACTCCAGACCATAGGCATTAGACACACACACACACACACTCTCACTGGTGTTCTCTCCACAACTTTGCATATTGCCAGTGATAAATAGCAATAATTTGCCTGTGTCTAAATCAACCGTTATGAGAAAATAACACTGTAAAACTCTGAGACTTATGTACCAGAAAATTTAGACTCTTTATTATCACACCTGTAAAAAAGCTTCCATTAGATTATTAATGAGACAACAGATGAACTTCTTAACACAGGTGACAATGAAGTGGAAAAAAGATGGAGATGTTATCAATAATTAATCGTGTATATTTGGGGAGTTGATGGTGGAAAAAAATCGGGGGAGAGGAAGAAGACAAAAATTAATTACAAAACCATGATCAGAAAGTGAGAACAGTACTGACTACTAAATAAACCAAGGAAAAAAACCCCAAACATTCTTCAGTGCTTTATAAAGAACAAAAATATATATGGTCTCAAGATCTAACTGAAACAGTGAATTCTCAGCAGATTTCTTCTAAGAGAATATACAGTATTTCTTGACTTAGAGGACAGGATTTGAAAGGATAGAAGGCTCGTTGAAATGTTGTCTTTTATTTTCTGAGGAACCTATAAAATTTCCACTCATTTGTCATCTCATTTTGTTTCAAGGACTTAGGTTTGTAACAATAATTTTATTAAGCACGTGCAGAAACACTTCTCAGCACCGGAGCGCTGCATCACACAGCATCTCACAGGCTACAGGAAAATTATTTTTAGGTACAACAACATATCCTGCAAAACATTTTCTCATCAAGTTATTAGTATAAGTACATTGGAAAGGGGAAGAAAAGGTGAGCTGAAACATGGAGCAGAAAAGAATTTAAGTGCTGCCTTAGCTGTGTTTCTGAATTAGGACCTTAAGTGTAGCTGCTTTTTGAAAGAACTGCACACTGTTGTTGGGCTTGTGTAAAGCATGCCAAGATTCATTCTGGATTTAAGATCACTTTTGCATCTGCAGACCTAAACACAATTCCTTACTGGTGAGAAATCTCTCAGTGATGTAAGCTAGCTCTTCTGTAACTGTGCAATGTCTCTTCCTCCAAGGAAATATAGGAGATCCTGGAAGCTATGGCTACTACTGGTCAGAGCAGGCTTTGGGTGCTCTGGGTGATGCCCAGCAGTACTGGGTTCTGATTCAGAAGCTGTGCAAATGATGCTAAAGGGAATCAATTGGTAACAAAGTGAGAGAGAACAGCTTGTCCCCCATTCTGACAGTTGTGGAAACCAGCAGAGAAGTCAGAGTTCCCAACTGCCTCCCGCAAAGGCAAGATTTGCAAAAGCCTATTAAGGAAGGCAGCCTGGGAAACTGCAAAGGAAGAAAGGGAGTGCATAAAAGATGAAAAAATTGGCTCAGAGTTCTTAGACAGAAGAGATGCCATTTTCTTCATTCAGCCTTGCCAGAAGGAATATTTTCCCATTGGTTTAAAATGAGGCTCCAAAGCCTTGATATTTGTCATGCACTTCCCCACTAGGATCACTTAACCGTCACTCCATTCTCCTGTAATCTCTGCATATTCACATGAGGGTTTTGACATCTTTCCCAAAAGGGCTGAGTACCAGATGCACAGGCCAGTTCCAGCAGAGATCACCCCTGGATCACAACTGGGCTCCTTGAAGGCAGAGCTTTAGTTGCTAACCCACACTGTAGGGCTGGGCACTGCCCAGCCACAGGCACACACAGAATAATTTCCTGGAGGAACTCTCCTTGTCATTACCCCGAGCATCCGTGTCAGCACTGACTGTTCTTCTGGCCACCCAAGTGTCTAATGGTGCTTCATCAAGTTGTGGCTGCAATCTGAAAATGCGTATGTGTTTCTTTTAAACACAACTGTGCTTTAATTCCTTTTAACTCTACAGACAGCACACAGCTGTTTTGAGCTAATGGATGTTACTTCTGTTGTAAGATTGCTTGAAAATATAACAGATCATATAATGGCAAACGAACAAATACATTTTTATCAACCTCCTGAACGAGCCATTTATCTTCTGGGCTATGTACTGAATCATGACACCAAATGATAAGTTTTATCTCTTTTACTGTCAGGCTCAATCTCAGTCAAGCCCCAAATTTCTGAGAACACGAGTGAAGAGTGAGCTTTACTCCCGAATTAAAATGTAAGAGAAGCTGCTCGCTGGCCTTTCCCTAAGTGGCTTTAATCTTTGTGAGGCTTGGCTTAAATGAAAACGTATGGCAGTGTCAGCCCTCAACAGCCAAGCATGAGACCCCAGCACAACTCTGCTGGCTGGGAAGGTTATCAGCCAGCAGAGTGCTTGTCTGCCCTTTCTGCCTTCACCTCCTTACTTTTCCTCGAAAAATCATTAAGCTTTCTCTAGTCACCCAATCCCACTCTGCTATTTAGTTAAACACATAAATTTCCTTTTATTACCTCTTTTAAACCCATCCAACTTTCCATCATACTGTACAATTAAAACTTACTTTTGTGTTAATCCTTGATAAATGATACCTAATATAAAAGTAGACCCCTTGGAATAGGCTCACATTTAAGGCTTTGATGAAAACCAAGCACTTAAGACCTATAAAGAAACAGCTGTAATATCTTCTTTTAACTCATGGATAGCTGGCTCATTTCAAAGCCATCATATTACAAAACTCAATCACTTCCTTCTGAATTACTTCAGAAAGATCATGAAAACTTGATAGTGACAAAGGTATCCTGTACATAACCCTAAAAATGACTATTCACACCAAAATAGAAGCAACATAGCAAACATCTTGTTTAGGTACAGAATGCACCTGTCCCAGGAAAGACTATTCAGTAATGAGAAGTTGAATTTACACTCTTGTGGTGATCAGCTTAAGATCTGCAAAAATTCTTCTAAGTCTCTCTTAAAATAAGTATATTTTTTTACAAATCAAAGACCATGGACATGGAAGCAAGAGCCCGTGGCAGAAAAGGAAGTGAAAGAAGATTTATGGTAGGCTAATTTCATTTGAAATAACCTGTTTTCAGCCAGCTGAAGAAAACAGAACCCAAAGGAAATTTAGAGGAAATAACCTTTAGGTCAATTTGATATCTGTTGCGCTATGTGTGAAGGAACATCCTTCACAAAACCTGGACCCTCTAGTCATGGGGGAACTGATAATCAGAAGTAATGCGGAGGATAAATTGTTGTCAGCATCAACAACAACGGATAGGCACTGCTAGCAAATAAAACCTGCAGGCACAGCTCTCCCCAACCAGCCACTACACACTGTTTGCAGGGCAAGAACAAGGATGCAGAGCTGGGAATTGCTCTGGGGCCACAAGGCTTAGCGAGGTCACTGTGCAGATACAGCTCTTCCCAGGAGCATCGCTTTGCCCCACCAGCCCTGTATCCCAACTCACCTGGGGTTTGCTTTGCCTTTCCCCACTTGCACTTTTCCCATCTGGGAAAAGCCCATACAGCCCTCACCTCAGTGACAGGGATGCTCTGACCCCTGCCTGGCAGGTATCTGCTGCTCAGACTGCTCACCTATAAGAACCCACAGGTTTGGTGCTGCAGGAGGGGTGGGAGATTAGCTTTTAAGGGACAGGATCTCTGATTTTTCCATCTTTCATCAGCACTATACTCCACACATAGACTCAGTTTTGGAGGGAATAAGGGCTCATTAGAGATTCTGCTCAGCACAGAAAGCATGGCAGGATCCAGGCATGAATGTTTTATTTTAATAAGTCACAAATTTAAATTGACAATATTGCTGCTTGTTTTCCTCCTAAGGATTAGAGAAGTGCTTGGATATGATCTAGAGTCCAAAATATTTTCTGATGGCATTTTCTCTGTGTTCCTTTATTTGTAAAACAACAAGTAAATAATTCATCTGATCCTTCTGCCAACAATACCAGAAAAGAAACATTATTCTGCTAATTTGTTTGTTTTTATCTGCCTGTAGTTTCTACAGAAACCAATGTCACCTGTGATCTATCTCTTTTGTAACCTCTTGTGGCAGTCTGTTTTGTGTTTTTTACCATAACCATCCATACAAAATGGATCTGTCATGAATAATAGAAGTGCCACCACATTATGTATCTCCATTTCCTAACATGTTATTCAGTATCAAAAATGTTGGCTTTTTTAAAAATCCATACCATTTAAAAATGGCAAACCCTTGAAAACATGCCCTACCTGGATTTTGAGGGCTGCATAAGTCATTGCAAAAACTTCAGATTTCTTAAATGGACAAGAAATGTGGATCTACATCAACAGGGAGATGTCAGAATACACCAATAAAATTATCTCAGCAAGACTTCACAGGAAACACCAAGAAACAGGTAACTTTAAGCAAAAGAGAGCAAGACCATTCCACAAAGGTCTAACAAGAAACACACAGCAATCATGCACTTAGGCTGAGATTATGTGAAGTAGCTCTTATTATTGATCTCAGTTACACACCATGTAATTTTCAATTTCACCTGTTTTGTAAGTACTGCTGCATAAAGAGGAAATAGAATGTAAGCTACTTTATTATGTTTAACTATACTGGAAGAGAAAGGAGGAAGAGAATCTGAAATAAAATGCCAGGTTCTGCATGCTTAAAAATAACTGTGGGCCAAAATCTCCACTCAGCACATACAGCAGAAAGTTTTTTCTAAAGATCCAATTCCAGTTGCAAGACATGTTAACTCTGCACTGATCATGAGCCAGTTACTGAATAAAGGACTTTGGGCTCAAGTACCAAAATTCTACTTCAGATGATGCCAGAATTTCTATCCTGAAAGCGTGTGTTCAAATAAATGTAATTTAATCTTGATGGTAGTTACTTTGAGGGCAGATGTGGATAGGAAGTGCCTTTTTCACAGTCTTGTCTCAACTGCACATCTTCAGTGTGAGGCAATTCCAAGCTATACCTGTCTTCTGCTGGGAAATTCCTAACCCTGTGTCAATGTCCTTCTCCCAGGGCCAGAGTAATACCTCTGGAAGTATCCCAGACCCATAGGATTGAGACAGGAAATAGGAGTGCTCACCCTTCCCTGTAAAAATGAATTTAAGAGAAAAAAAGCCAATGGAGGAGTTCACTGACTCAGAGCCACTGGGAAAATCCAGACAGCAGAGATCCCACTGTGCATAATCCACACCAGATCAGAGCTGCAGTCCCTAGTCTAGCCTGTCTTCCTGATCCCAGTAACCTCAATTTCTTCTCTTCATGATATCATACCTCCCCTCACAATTGTCTACAGAATACCCTTCCAGAAGAGGTGTAGCTGAATTTATTCTGGCAGAAGAAGGAATTGATCATGGTTAGTCTGTTCAACCACTGAAGAGTGAGCAGTATCACTCTCCCTTTTCTTCTTCTAATTGCTTTTCTAGAAGAAGACACAGCAAGAGAGGCAGAGTGAGAAAGACAGAGAGACAGAGACAGAGAGCCCTGCTTGATTATCTGAGAAGAAGCCCCTACGTTCAGGAGACATTTCCAAGCTCTGGACAATACATTGCACAGAGTCTCTCTACAACTGAAGAAAATAAGACTCACCTCTCTCCTGTTTTCCTGCTGGTTTGTTTAAACAATCATACTCAACATGTTGCATGGTTTAGCACATTCTGAAGCAACCCTGTGCTCTACCCATGAACTGTCAGGGAGCCCAAGGCATTGCAGCCACTCTGAAGCATACTCCTAGATCTATCCCTGAGATGATCAAAACTCCACCAGTGTTTGTGAGAATCAAACTGACTGTGGCAAACATAAACATTTGATTCTGCAGGTCCTAGTTAGCACAGATGTGATACAAAGAGCTCAAAGTAGCATGGCAGGGGATTAATATTCAGCTTAAAATGAAAAGATTTTCTTCTGCTGTTTCTTTGTCACTTCCTTTCATAGCATCAACAATCCTACTCCAAATGAAGCAGAAGTTTTACTTCTCCTGTCTGATAAAGAAGCAGCTGGATCATGTTTCTTCAATGAGCTCTCACCAGCCTTAGACCCCTAACCCTTTCTGCCTATTTCCCTTCTCCTGCAACAAGTAGAAGATAGATTTTAGCAGCCTTCTCACTGTACCCCTGAGCTCACCTCTCACAGCACAGGCAGTACCTACCCTTCAAGTTTTTCCACACATGGCTGGAACCTGATTTCACCATCCACTTACCACATCTGTACTTTCAGGTCAGGCATAGAAAAATGACCAACCTCCCTCCCCACAGCGCCAGTCGGTACCATGTTCAGTCCTAGAAATGGCACATGTGAATTATGCATACCAGTGGGCATATATTTTGGCACAGCAGTTTAAAAAGTCAAAGAAATCGTGTAGAGTCTAAGGTCATTGCTGTTGTAAAGTTAGCTTCAAAGATACCCATCACAAGTCATGGAATAAACAGCAATGGAACTTGTCCTGCCTAAAGAAAAATGAAAGAACAATGATTAATATGTTGTAATGGACCTTTTCATCCTTATCGCTTCCAGACTGTGGAATGTTATTTCTGGCACAGAGATTCTTGGTCAAGTATGAAGAATCATCGATTGGATAAAGTGCTTGATTTAGCCCATTTTTATTCTATTACAGAATGACAGAAAGAGGTTTTAGACAGGAATAAAATCAATAGAGGGGAAAAGCAGAACTTAGCAAAATAACTATAGCTTGAAATGAAAATGATAGATTTGTAATGTTGAATTTTAGGCTAAGGATTAATTTAAGAAAAGGACTAGAAATCTACTGTCAGGCATCAAATCAAATAAGTATGAACAATAATATTTTCTTTTTTAAAAGTGTCTTTTATTATTAGCCTCTGCCCAAAAAATAAAAACTTTGCATACTGGTGCAAGCAGCTTCTTTGACTTGAGCTGTTCTACAAGGGTTGCTCCATGAAAGTGCCAAAGCAGCAAGCAGAATTTCTGATGCTCACCCTGTTCACCTTCTCATGGTGAGACTTGGGTCCCATGACACCCAGGAGCCTGACAGGTCTACACTGCACTCCTCCCTTCCCAAACAATGGGGCATAGTGCATGCTGCTCCAACAGAAAATCCATGGAGAGGAGACTACCTCGACCACAGAACTGGTCCAGAGTGGGGGTGGAGAGGTAGTTTCCCTTTATGCATGCCAAATCACAGTAACACCTGACCATCTGAGGTAGACTTCTGGTCATACAGCTGAGGTTGAGAATGTTTCCAATGGTTATTAATTGTTATTTATGTGAAATAATATTACAAGGTCCAGGTCAAAATTATACACTCCACCTGCCTGCATTCATTAGGCACTTTCGGTGCCTTGAAATGTTCAAAATGTACTTTTTAAGGAAATTAAATTAGGGCAGTGGTAGAAGAAGTGCAACGTTAGCAGTTACAATAGTCTGGGACACTTTTCATTATCATTTATTAAACAAAAACTCTCTATGAAACATGTTCTATCCTAAGTGCCACTAATCTGCACAGAATTAACTAGCTGAACTCTCGTGCACGGCACATTACAGAGGTTTCTTGAGGCAGGATTTAAAGGTGGAGATTTGGAATTTCAGATCACCCAAGGCAGAACTTTCCTTTTGGTATGGACAGATTGGCAAGCAGCAAGCTAACCTGGAACTCCTCACACCGAAATACATGGGGGGTGGAAATGATCTCGGCTAGAGCATCAGAAAGCAGTCTGTCTTTAGAGGAAAAACACAAGCAGTGAAGGTAATATATTTCTATTAATGAAGAAATCACAGCCTGGTTTGGCATAGTCCCTCTGGCAGACAGGGTTCACTGCCTCTGGAACAATCCTCTTTGCCCATGCAGCTTCTCCCTACTAAATGTAAGTAGCAAAACTGCACTGTGACCTCAGCAGGTTTCTCTTCCAGCACTCCCTAATGGGGTTTTTCTCCTACTTGCCTTCCCCCTCCCTTGCACAGCCAACTGAGCCCATAATGCTTTGGCACAGAACCAGCAAGGCAAACACTCTGCCAAACGTCAAGATCCTCAGCAAGAGCAAACACAGGCTTATTCTTCCTTCAGTTCTGTGATCAAAACTTCCACAGGGAGACTGATAAGACAAGCAGAGTGTTATTGTTGAATACAGCAAGTACACACGGGGTAGATTAATCTCCACTTTACTCCAGGGTAACTGATAGCCTGAGTCAAGTCAGAGAGATAGGGAAATTAGTTTCTTTCTTTGCTTAATATTACATTAAGTTTCTTGTTCACCAGAACAGGAATGCAGCTCATAGGAGAAAAAGCTAGTTATTCATAACTTAAGGAATGGGATATATGACAAGTGGTAAAGTCACAGGAAAGGGTGGAGAGCACAAATATCCCATCATTGAAGAGAGGGAAGGTTTCTAGTGAATGCACAGAAAATTGCTCGAAACTGGAACCACTCTGAAGCAGCAACATATTTGAAGGTCAGAAGGGACTTCTTTCATCCCTCTAGACTGCCCCGCAAAGCACTGAGGACATTTCCTTTTCCTTCATCCAGCTTCTTCACTGACTGAATTTCCCCATATGCACACTCCTCTGCCCCAAGAACTCACTGACCAGTCTTGAACCCTTTAGCCACTGGCTTTTCCCTGGGAGAAAGAGGACAGCTCAGAGGAGCCCTGCAGCTCCTCAGACTCACAGGAGAGTCCCAGCTCTTTGCGTGACAAAGCCTTTGCCCTGGGATGCCATGACTTGGTTTCTTTCTAATGCATTAGCTAGCCATTTTCTGCCATCCTCCTCCTCCTCCTCCTCCCTACACTTCTCCTTCCACACTTTTCCAGTCCTTGTCCTCCAGTTATCCTTTACTGGAGTCAAGGATAGTCGAAAGGCTGACACTGTGCCCTGCCCCAGCAACTGCACAGGTAAACACCACTGGTCTTTCCTCAGAGCACATAAGAGTCTGTATCACAGGCCCTTTTCATTGTGCACCAAGGCCAGGGCCAAGGACAAACTTCTTTGTAAAATGGAGATCCAGGGGAGAGCAGGGAGAGGGTAAGTCAAGTGCTTATTGAAGTCAATGAGCTGGATCAAACCTCTAATCTGGGTAAACAAAATACAGAAAACGACATTGATTGCAGACTGACTTTAACAATGAATAATTGTGCTTTAATGTGCACATAAATGTGATAAAAATCAAAGCAATATATTCAAAACAAAATGAAAGAAAAAATACAAAGGGATATTTTACAACTAGGCTCCATTACCATCTATCCTAACGAGATTAAGTAGTAATTGCTGTGTCAAGAAAAAATACAGTGGGCTCAGTGAATGAAAGATCATGATAGGATCCTGTTGTATTACAGGCTTAGGTCTAGCTGGAAAGCAGTGATGGGATTTTTCCAGCATTGCACAACCATATTTTTTTAAAAATTTTTTTAGTATCAAAAGCCTTTCCCTGGATATGTAATTCTTACCAAGAAAAGCATTCCTCTCTAACCATACCTATAAGTCCTGCTAAAGCAAACTGCAGGCTTTTCATTCTTTTACTTTAGTACAAAAGAATCTTGAAATCAGTACTGGGTTTAAGCAAGCTTTTCTTGAATTAAGCACCAGGTCTCTTGACCTCTTTGTTACTGAAATCCTTTAGGCAGGTGAGAAAATAAATTGCAACTTTCTGAGACACATCCTTGTAGAATAATCTATACCATAGAAGGTTTGGCACTAATTTTAATGAGTTGTGATGTTACTCACATCAGTAAAGTAAATGTAATTTGACTGTAATGGAAGGATCTCTCTGGAAGATAGTGATGGACACCAGTTGTAAAGCTCACCTTCAGACATATGCTGCCAGCCCATTTGTTTGAATCCTGCATGCTGATACTGTGTCAATGCAATGTAAATGGAACAGATTTCTACCTGCAGCTGGCTTCAGGCAGAGCAGTTTGGAACAGAAAGGCCTGAGGAAAACAGAGTTGAACTGGTGCAAAAGATGAACATGGAATTTACCTTTGGCCATCCTTATTTAAGGGACCAAAGCAAGTGAGCTTCAGTCACAAAATAAAACAGAAAGTGAGCAGAGACTGCTTCTCTTGTTCTAGGAACTCAGCTGGCACCAATGAACTCAGCCCTCTCCCATTTTCCTGCTGGCTGCCTCTAAACAACTGTACTTGACAAATTACGTCAGCAAGTCCAATCTCATGCCTTGTGCATGAGGCTCCACCATTTGATCCAGTACAGCTGCTTCAGGTTTTGTTCCCATCTGCTCCTTGGTAAGGTCTGTAAGACAACTCCACTGGCATAAGCACTGGTCTGCCAAGAGCTGCCACACTGTGTGGTGGTGGAAACCCAGTGCTTCTGGGCTATGAAATGCCATATGAAAGAAAACCAGTCTCCTAATTTCTCATCATGCTCCCTTCCTCATCATGTGACCATGTCTATTCTGTCGTGGGAACCCACCTGTGGATATCACCTCGGGGAAAAATAAGCATGAGTGTCCTCTGAGGTTCTGCCTCCTTGTACCACCCTCCCTTTCAGGAGGTGCTGCATTAGCTGTCCTCACTCTCATACCTTTAAAAAGCAAGACTTATATAAACTGCTGAAGTCACTCCTCACAGACTGTACAACAACAGCAACAGGCAAGCTAAAGACTCAGGTTACAACAGTGCCCTAAGAGCAATTTAAAACACCACAAATTAAAACACCTTTTTGCTTATTTAAGATGTCAAAATACCATAGACAGACTAAAGAGCCAATGCACCTCCAGTCAGCATTATGGGACCAAGTGGGTAAAATATAGCTAACTGCCACAGTTGGCCCAAACAAGAACTGTAAAACTGTTTGGAAATAATAACCTAACAAAAAGTCCTAAAAGTCTCAGGGTCATGGCAACGACTGTAACAAAATGATACACGTTTCAGTGATCCTAAATATTCGTAGCTCCTCACATACTTCTCCCTAAGACACTTACATGATTTTCTATTTTTATACACTGGTAATTGGAGTTTATGATTTACATATTACAGTGCAGTAGAATCCAATTATAGCAAATCTACAGAGAGACTGTATTTATTTCAGGAGAAGATACTGAAGAACCATGTCAACACGTAGCAACATAATGACTTGCTCACTTTCTGGCTTTCATGCAAAACATTGTAATGATTAGGTTTCAGACACTGCATGAGAATACTTAAGGATGAGCTATAAAACCATTCCACATCTGTGTTTGTTTTATTAGCAGAACCATTTCTGGGAAAAACAGGAAAGCAAATGTTGCTCCTGCTGCTAATTCTGGATAACTCTTTTATGTCACTAACCTCATTACCAAACACTACTACTTGTAATCCTTCCTCCATCTCCTCCTTTCTCCATTAAGTATAAATTTCTTGTCATTTCCCCCATCAGTGCTGAAGCATAATTATAACTGATGTTAATTGCATAGGTTTTACATTCCATGTCAACTTGGTTATGGAGAAGATGGTTTGTCTATGGTAGGTTGACAGATGATACATAATAAAAGAATAAAAAAGAAAGTTGCTATACATTCTGAGACAGGCCAGGCTGGAAGAGTAAAATACAGGTTTTTTACAGATAACCACTCAGTTTATTGCTAAAATGATCACAAGTGACAAGCACCTTGATCTGAGTGGAGCTGCTCACATGCAATTGTTGCTCAAGACCATGGCTATTACTAGTGCTCATCGAATCCCAGACTGCAAAGTTCTGTTTCTCACTGGATCAGCAACTGCAAGTCACCCTGCATGCATAATTTTATGCAGGTAAATTCAACGGGACTATTAAGTCTGCTCTGAATTATGATATGCTTAACTGATTTTCTGATAGACTTTGAGTGAACTGAGATTAGCAAAGCTGCTGAGGAAACATGGGGATCCAACACCCCTATTCATTTTGAAAACTTCAGCCTAATGACCTGAACAGTTCAAATCTTTCCTTCCCTGTGAATCTGCTGTCTTCAGGAAAACGTTTTCACATGCTACTGTTAGATTTTTCATATCTCTCTCATCTCCTCCACAAAAGAAAAAAAAAAGCTGGCATGATTGTTCTTGAGTCATTCTTCTGTCATTGTAACAAGCTTGTGCTTGATTAATTAATAACACCAGTAGAGGCTAATCAGAGAAGTATGCTACTCCCCCTCCCCAACTGGAAAACTGCAGCTCAGTGCTGGCTGGCTGCAAAGCCAGTTGAACAATGACACTTTGAAGTCGATAACTCTCTGTGCTCTATTCCAGGGTAGCAAAATTAATCGTGTTACTCCTAAAAGCTCTGTTGTATCATTAAAGTCTCCGAAAACATACAGTATTATGAGAAAACTAAGTGCTGTTTCTCCATCTCTGCCAGTAGCTTCCCTTTCAGTGCCTGGATAAAATGAGAGTCCTGTCACAAAGAAGGGAAAGGAGCATCTGTGTCAGGGTTTGCCAGCACTGGGAACAGCTGCATGTACTCCAACTTCATGTACTTTTCCCACTAAAATTGTGCATAACTGAAAGTGATGCAAATAACAATAAAGCTTGCATTCAGGGACACTGTAATATCTTTGCAGACAGATATACTTTTCTCCCTGAGACTGATGAGAAATGACTATAAAATACAAGCCTGCTTCATTTCTATTACAAAAAGAAAAAAAAAATAAAAACCAATGCTGCCAGCTAACCATTAACTAAAAAATAATGAGGGCTAATGAAATAGCAAGAGTCCAGATCTTTCAGTGCTCAGACAGGTCTCTTAAGGGAACTGAAAATGAATTAGCCTGAGTTTGACAGCAGAAAAAAGGCAACCAAGACACTGGAAGGTGGGGACAAGCTGTCAGAGAAGGAGTAAGAACAGATTGACAGACAGCCTTATATGAAAAAGAGTAATTTAGGGGTTAGAGAATAACTCAGAAAAATGTTATAATAGGCAGAAATCATTATGGAAAAGTAGTGCTAAGCAGACTCTTTTATTCCAGCATTAGAACTATTCAATGGCCTTGTATCATGCAGAAGAGGGTCAGAACAGACATTGTAATGGTCCCTTCCAGCCTCAAAATGTATGACTTTATTAAAACCATCCAGACTATATGGTGCTGCAATTGTGTGTTCCCACATAAGTCAGTAAGGATTCTTCCTCTTCTGTTACATAAAGCTCATCCTAAAGAGCTGTTAATTCCCCACTCCATCTATTTTCTTGTACACAGGTAACATGATGGTCCTGGCTGGACTTGGAAAAGATCCAGCAAAGGCTGTGGAAACTGATTCTCTGATATGTGGACTTGGAGGACAAACTCAGGATCCTCTGATGTTAGTCCTGCTTTGTGCATGGCCCTGGACTAGATGAGCTCCAGAGGTCCCTTCCACCAGCATTTTTCTAAATATCTCAACAAACACCTCAGCACAGGAGGTGTAGTAAATACTTCCCTATTTCACCTGAAACTGATATCACACTCTGCATTTTGCTTCTGCATTTATTCAAAACTGGTCAACCTGAAAATTTAAGAACCTACTGCTGAATGAAGTCTGGTAAAATCTGAAGGCAGACAGTGCAGCGTGCCAGTCCTCTAGAAGGTGCCCCTTCCATCAGCCACTTTCAGAGCAGGTCTAAGGAATGAAGCCTTTACAAAATGTATCTGTAATTCCTCTGTTTTTAAAAATGAACATGGTCAGAGGAGAGGTAGTATCACTGCCACCTGTAGTTCACACAGCAGGTGAGTACTTACAGGACTTGCAGGACTCAGACTAAGCCAAAGTCTCATGTCTTGTAGGAGAGCAGTGCAATCCCTGAATGACAGGTTGAGAAAGTTTTGTTCCCACCCCAGAGTCTGTGGAACTGTACAGAAGGAGAGGGTGCAGCTCATGGTGTTAGAGGACATGCAGGATGGAGCAGGGTCCTGTTATCAGGGCTCTCAATTACAGAGGAGCAGAATCACACATTTTGATGCTTGGACCCGATTGTGCAAAGAGGGAACCAGAACCAGGGCCAGGCCACATGGAAAACAACCCTGGTTGTTCTGGCTCTGTAGAAGTACATTCATAAATCTCTGTCACAGCATTCTGTCATTTCGAAGATATCTAGCTCTAGGCAAGGGAGCAAGATTCCAAAAACCAGAAATGTATGAGCCTATCTCACATTAAAACACTGGGCAGCACCAGGTATTCTGATTAGAGTAGGCTGTTTTGGATGGAGGTGCATACCCATTCAAGTTAACAGATCCTCACTAGCACAGAGAAGCTGTTTGAGAGCAGAATGAGGCCATGGAAGGATCAGCTCAACACCTTCCAAGAAAAACAAATGGAGTACCAAAAAATGTAGTGCATGCAAATTTCTTGGATAAGACCCAAGAAGAATATGAAAGGCAGGTCCTTCAGCTTAACTTCTTGCTATACTTTTGATTAGAGAAGAAGTTTGCAGCGATGCCTTTGGTTAATAATCTCTCTCACTACTAGGGCACCTTCACTGATATTTCAGGGCCTCCAAAGCACTGCATTTCAGTGATGAGCACAGTATGTACTCATTAAATGTCTTACAGTCAGCTTGATTAAGAAAAGATAGACAGGGTTACTCCTTGTTTATGGTACATGCCTCAGTCCAAGTCTATCTGCATCTGAGTTCCTTGGGAACAGCTGGGATCATTAACCAAAACTCTAAAACCCTCTTGCAGCATTCAGGGAGCATAAAAGGAAACCATGTAGGTGTAACCTTCTTTCAGAATTACTGCTCCATGTTGCAGCTATTGCAGTGACTTCTCTACCCATGGCAGTTTCGTGCTTGTTAGAAAGGTGACACCAATAAGCTCAGCACCTTTTACTCAGATTCACAGGTCGAGACATCTCAGCTAATTAAGAGCTCACCTGGATAATCTGCTCCTGTATTTCATTATGATTTTGCATGAAGCTATCAGATGTTGCTGCTCAAGAAGATTATCGCATAAAAAATCTGAAATAACCCCCCAACTACTCTGTTTAAGTACTTAGACACACGCATGAGATTGTTATTTCCAATACTTCTTGGAATTAGCTGATACTGCTGTATCCTCTACTTGGGATGTTCCAGCTGAGAGTTAGTGGGTATCCCATTTTGGCATGCACAGTATGCCCAAGG
>NW_008693832.1:58328-83394 GCF_000695815.1 Acanthisitta chloris | reverse complement strand
TGTGTTCCAATAAACCAGCAGGGTGATGTCAGTCTTTGGTCCCTTCTCAACAAAAATACCCCAAGGATTTTTACAGAAGAAAAAGACAGGACACACAATTTCCCCTGTCCACACCATATTTGTAGGAGACATGCAGAAGGAAGGTGAAGGGTTTACAGTGATCCACATATGGTGCTGTTAGGAGCAGCATTGTTTTCTAGAAACTATGACTTGCCAGTTCTGCAATGCACTCAGTGCCTTCTCAGCAAGGCTTGCAATAATTTCTGGAGCTGACATTGCTGGGTTTCATGGTGGTGTAAAAAAAGCAGGGAGGAAAATGGAAGATAAGTTGGAAAAGGCTTAATCTGTCCCTGGTTTGCAGAAATGGTAGAAATCTCTATGATATCTTGCATTCTCAGTCCCTGAAATTAAGGTCTGTCATTTTACCTGGTAAACAAAAAAACCCAATCACTTTTAGTAGCATAGATGTGAATGGCAGCATCTGAGAGGGAGTAGCACCTCCATGTCCAAAGTTCCACTGAAGAAAGGATCAGGAATATGAGCCAACTCATGCAGATAAGGTCGACCAGTTTACCCCTGAAGTGCTCTCTGCAGGGAATTTCTACCCACAGGATACAGTACTTGCATCCTGGAGTGATTGCATCTCCTCCTCCCTGCTCGCCTCTCTCTGGAACAGAGCCATGCCTTGCCCTTTCCAAGAGAGTTTGCAGGATGCCAGGACAGACTCAGAACAGCATTTCAGCCGGAATAGGATGTATGGTAGATTCGAAATTTACTGCCAGAAAAAAATTAAAAAGCCAAGATTATTCAAAGTTGTTAATTTTGCCTTGTGAGTACGATTACTAATTAATCACTGAGGGAGAACAGAGTGAAAGAAAATCAATGAATATCAGTCTGCAACATGCAGATAGATTCCACCCTCACAATTAGAGTGGCTATGCCACTACCTAGTCTGGCATTGAGTCAGCTGGTACATAGTTTGAGGTTAAAAAATGTCAGCATTTGTACAGGCCTAAGGAGGTTCCCTGCTCATCCTTCACCAGGCATTCCCACCCCTGCACCATTCCCTCCACCACAGGCTTTGGAGCCCTTTGATACTGTTTTTAATCCAGATCATTCCCTTACCTGGTTTATCAAGCAGCCTTGAAAACAATTGCATCAGTATAACCAAGAGGGAAAAAGAAGACAGTAACTAAATTGTTGTTTATGGATGGGAGGAAATCCAAAACAAACCAAAAAAAACCAGGGAACAACCCTAGATTTATATGAGGGAATTGCTGGCCAAATATTTATTTAATCTTTATGTTGAAAGTTTTGAATTAATACTAAAGATGATTTCAGATCACTACATTTGAAATGATTGCTGGGAAGCACATACAACATGCCAAGTATCTCCATAGAAAATGTATCTTGAAGTTAGAGAGTAGTTCTGAGAGACTTGTTTTCCTCTTTAAAAAGGCATTTGTTTTAACAGGAAGATAAAAGATTGTAAATAGTGCAACACAAATCTTCAGTGCAGGAAAAGAATCAATGCAAAATCTCAGATTAAGTCTGCAAATTGCAGCCATGGGCATCAGGGCCAAATCCTGCTTTGTTTTTACACCACAGCCTTATTGGCTAATGTGAAATTTCTCCTGTGAGAAAAGGGGATTCCAGCTCTTTGTTTAGAATATCTATAATTATGTTACCAGCAAATTATAGATAATTACAATTTTATTGTCTTTGGTGTATCTACTATTACATTTATCCCTGATGGACTCCTAGAGATTCCAATTTTCAGCAACCTCAGGCCCTTTCAGTGCTCCCATTGACTCTAACAACAGCAGGACTGGATTGACATGCAATTAGAGCTAACAACACAATGGGGCTGTGCTAGAAGTTGGACCTGCATGTTTGTTCCTAGGCCAAACTCAGCAAGGAGAACCTGACATGCACATAGACAGAAAGCTCTTTTCCTAAGGATACCAGGTGTTGCAAATAATAAAATCTCAGGCAAACCACACAGATGCAATACTGGTCTTCAGGTGAAGGCAGTGTGAAACAAGTGAGCATCACATGTGCACATCTGTGGACAGAATTAGTTTTTTTGCAGTGCCACAACACTGAAATCATGGGCAACTCATGAATGAACTCCCTGGAACTAAAATGAGGATCAGATGAGGACAAAGTAGACAGTAGTTCATTTGGGGTTTTTTTTAGCTTGAAAGGAGTAGTTCTAAAAATTAAACATGTATATATACGGTAAAGACTTTCAATATTTCAGAGCTAGACCTTTTCATACAATATTAATGCTTAAAAGTCTTCTGTGATTATTTCCAATAAATAAAAATATCTGGAAAAAAAATCTCCATCTGAAACATCATAAATAAAAATACACTCATGGTGCTTAACATTCTACCTTAATGTAAAAAGAGGGGAAACGCTAATGAAGCAAACTCTGCTCCATGGATAGAAATTCAATATTGCTAAAATAGTCTTTATTTCTCTGTCAAAAGTACTTGTGGCTCTGTGCTAATTCCTGTTCTCTCTGGTAAGAGAACAAAACCATGAATATTGTTAGAATTCATTTCTAAATAAAGATGAGTTGCCAGAGATGCAGGATGCTCAGCAAACCACATTACAGAAAAGAACTCAAATCATTTTGGGTTTATTGCCTTTCTTCCCCTCTTAAGTTAGCTTAGACTGACAAAACATTTCCCAAGACAACGCTGGAATGCAAGGTGATATTTAGTTAGATCTAACTTGTCAGAGCTGACATCTCCTTCCACTGACTTTGGTAAAAGTGCTAACTAATGTGCAACTTAACCTTAACATACAAAGCAAGTTCCTTTAAGGACAGTGAGGTTTTTTTACATATTTTCTGAAGGTTTTTTAACCAAAGCACCAGAGAACCCAAACTGGTCTCTCCCTGGGGCCTTACTGGGCAACCAGAAGTTTGACAGTTAACATCAGTACCCACAGATTCACTGCCTTAAGGATGTGGTCCCAGAGAGGTTTGTACAGTACACTTAAAACAAAGTTATTTATAAGATGTCTCTGTTCCCTATGAGTGAAGCCTACAATCCTCTGACATTAGCATGAAACTGTTCTGGTTTTGTGTGTGCATTTGCATTGTTCAATTAACATTCTTCAATATACCAAACATTCCTCATGCTGTGAGATATATGGGAGATAAATCAGTACAAGATGGCAGTTCTTTGTCTCTCATGCAAAGGCAAATTGCTTCCCTCAATTACAGTTTTTCTCCCTTGTTGGGCCAATACACACAACCAAGAATTAACTTGCTGCAGATGTAAACACCATCGTGCATCTCCAGTGGGTTTTTTTGCCCAAGTCCCAAGATTTTAGGGTTTGTCACCACCAAGGTATGAAAGCAGAAGCCATTGTCTCTCGCCACCTAATCAAGGTAATAATTACAGGCAGTGGATCTGGAGCTAAGAAGAGGAAAAAGGCTTTTCAATCACTGCTTCTGCATTTCAATCGAAGCCCCATGCTGTACAACACTGGAGAACAAGGTGTAAATCAGCTTAAGAACATAGTTCTGCATTCAATGCGTTGTGGTTTACAGCTCCCAAATGACCTTCATCTATCTTCCTTAGCTGTAGAGGTGTATAATTGAACTAAAGAGAGGCTTGAATAATGAGGTTGAGAGTGGCAGCTCCACTGCTGTTGCTTAATAGTGTACCAGCCTTTCACTTTGTTTTCTGATATGTAACAAAATACTGTAGTGGGTCCAATTCTTCAGGGTGACACTTGGTGATAGTCCCCTCTTTTTAAATAGAAAAGAGCAGGGGTTTTGCAGGGAAAAAAACCCTATAAATCTTTGGCTGCAACTAGGCTCCAAAAATACAATTATATGAACCATTTTCTATTCAATATCTGCCCACAAAAGCTCAGAGAGACAAATAGCAATTATCTGCTCTTCTTTCAGTCATGGAATTTTTTTCTTTAACTTTTCATCTTTCTTATGAAAAGTTCCCTTCTCAGCTCAGAGTACAGAGTGACACTCTATAGCAAGACTTCTGTACCAGGACCTTGCCAGAATGCACAGAGATGAAGTCTCTAAGAACAGCCTTTCAAGTGACAGGACCTTGTTTTCAGATCATGCTTTGCCTATATTTATGTGTGCTGGAATCATCTTTTCTCACTGTGGTGAGGTTAACATAGGGGGCCTGAAGTCTTTTCAGCCCTTGTAACTTCTTCTTACCACCAGTTTCCTATTGATCACTGTGCTGGAAAATAGGCCTGGCAGTCCAATAGCCTAGGATCAATGCAAGATGTCTCCCCAGCCAAGCAGTTGTTAAAAACAAATGTTCCTCTTGTGGCATTTTTGTTGATTTCATGGACAGTAAAAGACTTACTCGTTCATTTACAGCACCAATTAAGCAGTCACTCTGCTAACTGTCTCCATGTTACTCCAACAGTACCTCCAAGTCAGGGCAAGATCTGAGAAGCAACCAACATCCTCTGTGCACCCTCCTGGCAGGAGCAGGTGATAGAGATGCCAACTCTGGAGCCAGAAGGGAAGGCAGAGAACTGAAGGAACACAGAATGCAGCAACTAACTTCTGGAGAGGCATGTCCCTGGCTGAGGAAGCAAATTACAACCCACTTTGCTCACATTGACAACTCAGGTGAACCACTACCCTTCATTCCCCAAATCACCTCTGCAAGACTGCAGGAAGCACTGTTGGCAGTGTTGCCTCCAAAACCTTTATCAGCCCACCTCACATCTCACACATGCAACAAAAAAAATGACAACTTGTACTGCCTCCAGGATTTTCACTTGCTAATTATTTTACTCTCCTTCCCTCACACTTTTTTTTGTTTGTCTGCTTGACAGGCCAGGTTTATTCAGTGGTGTTGGACTGTATTTCTTTTGCAGTGTTTGCACAGGCCACAGGAGAGAAGTGCTGCCTTTGGCAGCCCCGTGGCTGAGCTCATAGGCAGTCAGAAGGGTGATGCATGTGACAGCAGTGAACCAAAGAGGGGTCTGGAAAACAGCAAGACTAAGTCCTGTTGCCCAGTGCCAGAAGGTAAAACTCATTATGCAATTTTGAATGCAGCACCATTTCCTAGAGTGAGAGGCATATACACTTGAGATACACAGAGTCACAGGGGAAATAAACCACTGGTCATTTGGATATTCCAGAGCAAAATCTGTCGTGCAAAATTGGACTTCAAAAACTAAAGCAGGTTTAGTATATAAAGAACCCAATCTGGCTTTGTAGAAGTCACCATTGATTGCTAAAATACACATCTCTCTGACAGGAAAAAACCCTGGACTTATCAAATTTATGTTTTTCCTGGCTCTGGTATTTCAAGTTGCCATTCTACCCTGTGCTAAATACCTCCAAGAAGATTAAACAATCATGTCCACCTAACTTTATTGTCCCTCATAGAAATAAGCTCCAGTTGGCTTCACTTGACTCATATATCAAATTTTCTTTAAAATACCAGAGGCTGCAGGTGTACGAAATTGTATCATATGAAGCTGTAAGTAAAGTACAGTAATATATAAATGTTTGGGAGATTAAGTAATAGTGAATTAAAGCCTGTAAGGGCAGTTTGATGTAAGTACTGACTTAAGAGAGTAGGTCTGCTTATTTTTTAATGGATATTTGTTTGCAATCAAAGTCCTAAGCCTTAGCTGAAACACAATTCTGAGCAAACCTTCCTCTTACTGAGGACAGGAGTGATGTAACAGTTTTGTCAAGGCAGAATTTTTCCTCTTCAGAAAGGACAGTATCTCTGTGTCAAGGTTTAAATGCACTAAAGAAAGATGAGAAAATACAGAATGGCAAGAGCTACAGCTGTCCCTTCACTGGAAGGCACCCTGTCCAATGCAGCAAAGGCTGGTGTCTCATTTGTGATATGGGATGTGGCTTTGCCACGAATCTGAAAAATCTCATTAGAGAGAAAGTAATAAAGGTGGTAACACTGTCCTTTGGGACTCCTGGCCTTTAAATAAGTACAAGAAACCTGTCTAGAAAGAATAAAGCAGGAAGCATTTGTGACTTTTTCAATTTCATACCTCCAGTACCTGCCTACATTGGTTAAACTCAGTACCTGTGCTCACAGCCTCATGCTCTCCTTGCATTTACTCAGATGACTGGCTCTCCTTTATAGGAAAGCACTACTGGATATTATTTTTCAGCATGTCAATGCTGACACACCAGTTCATCTGCCCAAGAATAATGGAGAAACTGTTACTTTACTGCCCAATGGCTTATGTTACTGTAAAGAACTGCAGAGGTAAACTTTACTTGCCTTCAGATTCCTGGTTGGGAAACAGATTCTGCTCTCAACTCTTCCCATGTGAGTTTGCCTTGACTCCAGCTCGGTGGGGTCACTTTGGATTGACACCACTTTACCTGGAGGACGGGCTGTGCCCATGAGATGCTTCCCATCAGCCTACAGCCTGTGAAGGACTCCCAAGAACTAAACAGAAAAAGACCTCCTATCCCTTCCTTCATCAGCACCACCACTTGTGATGATGGCCAACAGCATCAGACAAGGTAAATCTTGCAGATCTACTGGTAAATTTAGGCACACAAGGGAAGAAACACATTTGTTTGTGTGGGACTCTGCACTGCACTCAGAAATAAGAGTAAAAGACTTCAGTATCCCTCCTCTTCCTCATGCAGCAGGACATCAGCAGTTTGCAGAATCCCAAGCTTTGAAGACACTGAAGTTATCCCAAAGATGATGATACTGGGGAGGTTTATGCTTTCTGAGATGGTTAAATTACTGCCACTACCTTATTACATACTAACTTTTCTGATAGACTCTTATTTGGTCCAACTTACTACAGTTCCCTTGAACTCTAGAAAAAAACCTGAGCAGTTACAGAAGATACTAATTCTTGCCTTTTCTGTCAGAGGCAGAAGGACAGCATGCATGGAGAACCTGAATGAGGAAATAGGAAAACACTTTGAACTGGCAGAATCGGGGCAGGTTTATTGATCCAGCTTTGGTCCCCAGGACGTTAGTGCAGCTGGAGCAGGCTCAGAGGATGTGCTATATCCAGGGCAATGGGCTATTCTTTTTGCAGCCTGGCAATAGTGATTTTATCCTCGATTATCAATACAGCACTCAAAGCTTCAACTACACAGGTCACCTTAGTAGGTGAGATGGCAGGGAAAGGGGCCTTGAATTCTAGCAGGCAATATCCACTGCCCACATAAAGTGATTTTGCAGCTGTTGCAAGCCACGTAAAGCTGTGAAATCTCAATCAGCAAACTCACTCTGGCTGGGAGATAGCTTGGTCACTGTCACAGACACACACATCTTGTTTACTTGCAACTCACTTGAAGATTTTTCATCATATTAGTGGCTACCAGAGGCTTGAGGATGCTTTATATACACACACTTCTTACAAGAAAAGACATACTGAAGAAGCCTAGTCATCTCTTTTGGTTAGTCAGAAACAGGAGGCACCTCCAATCCCACTGCGTTCTCAAACAGCTCAACCTGCCCTGCTCTCACCTCTCCTGAACGACTGAGCTGCTTTTGCTCAAACACAGCCTGTGACACACAAGCAACTCCTGCCTGCTGAAGGCAAGACCTTCAAATGAGCTGATGTTCAGTGGGGTCTGTCACCACAGCCTCCCCTCTCCCAGTTCTCTGTTAAAAAGCCCAGACCTAAACTTCCACCTCTCCTTTCACTTGATACTTACACTGAGGCACAGAAGAAGCATGTTACTCTTCTGAATATCCCCCTCAAAATTTTGATCTACTTGACTGTTGTTTGATCAGACAGAAAGAACACCATGATCCAAATCCGGTGCTTTCCACAGTTCCTTACGATGCACTTTCCCCTGGTGAGAAGTGGTGTCCCTATGAGAGGCTGCAGCCAGGCACCAGGGACTCACTGCACACAGATCAGCACCTTTCTGAGGGTGCTTTCTCTGTCTGATCAGAGCACTTCAAACCACACTCAAGTAGATTAAAACTGCATAAAATAAGCAGCCAATACTTTAGTCATCAACACCAAAATCTTCTCTCCATTTCCTATGAAAAATCTTGTGATTTACTGCAAATAGCTACACAAGTATTTGCCAAAATGGATAATGAGGTCTAGTCATCTGAAATAACTACAAACCCTTCTCCCCTCCAAAGTCATCTATGAAAAAAGGCACCAACATTTGGCAAACTGATCAAGCTCTGCCAAATGCTGTATGCAGGCAACTCTTCAGTTGATCTGTTTGTTTTTGTTGGACAAAGTCTCTGACTTGAATAAGGAAGAAAACACAGATGAATTGTTATATCTTTCCCTTGGAATGCTTTGAAAATAAATGCCTTTTGGTGCCTTTTGGGCCTTTCCAAAGGCAAACAAGCTGCTCCTGAAAGGAAGGACCATAAGTGCTCTCTTGATAAGAATGTTTCAGCTGACTGCAAAGGCAGTGCAAACTCCACCAAAGGCAAAGGATGCACAGCTCTCTCCAACCCTTCTTCACACCCACCCCAGAAATACACCACTGGGCATCTGGAGGCCGAAGAGACACAATCCCCCTCACTGCAGCACAGTCATCTGACAGGCAGTGATCAATTGAGTGTGTGCATTGAGCTCAAAACATGCCATGGATTCATGGCTTACACATGAGTAATGTGCATACAAGCAGTGTCTGAACATCCTGGGCTGGTAGAAATGTTGGGAAAAGGCAGATAATTTACTGGCACTGTTAAAACCATACTCTGTGGCTTACAACAGTAGATCTGACAGGTCTGGTTAAATTATCACGTGGAGACTTACTGCAAAAATTTTTACTGGGAGATTACAAAAGCAAATCATAAAACCAAAAGCAGCTACAATGGTGCTACATTCAGAAAGTCTGACTACCAAATCAGCTCCTGAATTGCTGCTAAGTTCAGGAACTGAATCTCTGCAGTTTTAAGTCCTTATCTTGTTTGAAAAACCCATTGAAATAGAAAGGTCCTCTGTGCAAATCTATCAGAGTTTCTGCTTTCACTAAAACTTCTAAATAATGCTTAATTTCCAAATCACCTTCCCATCTCCACAACACACTTTCAAATCAAAACCAAGTCTATGTGATCTTAGGAAGCACTACCATGTAAGCCAAAGGTGCTCTCAGCACTTAGCAGTCTCTTAAGCTGTGCACTATGACTATAGAAGAGGGGGAAAAATGACTTTGCATAATGTAGGCGAGAGTCACATATCTCTATATTTGATTCCAATTACAGAAAAATGAGAGAGATCTGCAGAGCTTAAGTGTGGACAACAGTCCTAATTGTGTTATTTGTCTATTAAGCTGGACTAACCCCATGCAAAATAGGCTATCTTAAGTCCCTGGGTTTAGCCACTCTTCCTCTTTCCTCTTCCTGTAATTTGAAGACCTAAGCTATAACTGGAGCATCCACATACAGTTAAATATAATTTCTACAGAGAGACTGAGAAGGTGTTTAAATAATTATTGAGCCAAATTATTCATTACATCTTTAAGAGACAGTGATCAATGTACTATTTTTTGAAGGCACAATTATAGCTCCATGGTAAAGACTTACAGAGCCCTCATAAACATACTACTAAAATCATCAAAACATCCATAGTCTTTAAATATTTCATTTTCTTTAATGCAGTTTTTTCTTTAATCACTAAGTCTTCTGTTAAGCCAAGGAATGCACTAACAGGTCCTGTAGATGATATTTTTGTGACAACCCCTTCTAGGCAAGAGAGGACAGAGTAGTTCTCAAAAGCCAACAGTGACCTGTCTAAACTCAGGGTAGATGAAGAGTGAGTCCACCAGAATCAGCGGTATAAATTTATACACTGGTATAAATTAGAAAGGTAAAGGTCAAAGATTATGAAAAGGTGAAAGTTATCAATTAGCTCTCAGTGAGTAATTATTTGTATTAGAGTAGTCCTTAGAGGCCAAAGGAGACAGAGCATTCCTTGTGATAAAAATCACACAGTGAGAAAACTGCTGATTTAGAGAGCTTAAACAAATTCACCATTATCAAGACCATCCTATCTGCACCTCTAGAAAATTAAAACTGAAGGAGCTGTGTACTTTGTTTATATTGTCTGAATATTTTCTCTATTTTGAAAAGACATGGACAGTTGCCATGTAAGTTCCAGAGCTCTACCACACCCAAGCTCCCAGCAGTGAGCAGACTAACACAAACTCCAAAATGAAGCCAGATTGTCACAGATATTTAAGAGCTTTCCAGCTCACAGTGGAAATCTGTTTGCATCATTGCTTTTTCTAAGAAATATTAAGATTCAGAGAGTAATGTCACACTGTTATGAAAGACAACACGTAATATTAGCACTGTAGTGAGAAGCCAAAGAGGAATGTTCCTAACACAGAACGAACACAGCCTTTGTAGACTCACCCAGCTTTTTGATTCTTATCCACACCTCTGGTTAGACATCAGTAACATTTCTGAGGCAGTCTGCAGTGTACAATATAAGGATTGAAAGTAACTGATCTGAACCAATTGTTCTCCAGAGACTAAGCAAACAACTCCACAGACTGGGCTTTCAATACTAATGATAAAAAGTGCAAACATTTTATTCAGCAGACAAGTGTGTGAAGAGGCTGCCACATACATTTGTCAATTGTTAAAATTTCTCACTTAACAGTTTTGCCTCTCTCAGGTTAATATTTTTCCAAAGCAGAGACTGAAAGAATTTAATGATCACAGCATCCTTTAGATCTTCTGAGCAAACCAAAATTCTTGCCAGGTAATTGGCATCAGCCCCTGTTTACCAAATGCTCTTCACCCTATAACTAATAAATGATTAACAAGGAACTTCTCAAGTCACTTTCCAGATGTTGTTTATTGAGACATCCTTGCACTGCAATGACAAATGGGGCAGAAATGAGCAGTGCATGGCTTGGCAAGATCTTGCCACTCAGCAGAATATCCCCAAGGCTGAATAATTTGGGTGAACACCACTGTACAAAGGTTAAAGCTACTTCCCTTTATATAAACAGAGATGTGTCCCAGCTGGTACTCGTTAGGTCTGAAGAACTGAACGCTGGTATTTTCTCAAAACAGGTAGTAACAACAAGCCTTTAACACAAGAGCAAAGGGTAACACTTCTGGGTAACACTATTTGATGTGCCTTTATGCTCTTCTTGCTGAGGAGGAAATCTTAAGGAAGCCACAAAGTTTGCTAGAATGAGCTGTGAAAAGTTACACTAATAACAAAAGCGGGAGGGAGGGTATTTTTCCCATTCTTTTGCACCTCATTATGCTCCTAAAAATAATAGTGTTGCTGTAAGGATAATTCCAATGCAAAGCCATTTATAGGGGACAAAGCTGCACACAGAGTGCACTGACGTAAGGATGACTTGGTACTACCAGGGGTTGAAGGGACCCAAGTGACCACTAAAATCAGCAATAGTTGGTACAGTTAAAATGTCAAACTCATGGCAAGGGCCATACTGGCTCAGCATGTGTACACATACAGTGCATGTCTGTAAGTCCTCTGTATGCACACAGGGTGACAGAGCTCTACCCTCATAACTACCACAATGAACATTTGGAAATCTATAAACAATTTTTCTACCAGACTATCAAATAGGATGGGATTTTAAAAAAAAAAAAACAAACCTCCGTATGTATGGATAAAATAAATTCCAGACCTGGAATAATAAAACTGTAATTGGAACTGTTATGGGAAGAAAAAAAAAAAAAAAAGGGTACATTTTAGTGACCAGATTTGTAAGATAAGATGTTGAAATCTGCTATCTAGTTTTGCAAAATCGAAATCTCAGAAGCCTGAAATCCTACAGAAATTTGCATATTTTTCAGTGCCTTATGTTAAAATCACACATTTGAATAAGAGACAAAAAGAAGGATAATAGGACCTGTCTGGTTTAGGATTCAATCAAAACCTGGGACCCTCCCTTCGATTTGGTTGTGATTCACTACTCTGCATCAGACAAATAACAGTAAGAGTGCCTGAGATAACGGGTGTTTCTGCAGCCAGAAAACAGGAGAGTACAGCAACAAAGCATAGCAAAAAAACAGCCTCTCCCTTCCCCTCTCCCCCACCTCAGGACTAAAGCTTTGTGTATGACAATAGGCATCCCTTTCCAAGCACTGCAAATGACCTGTGGTGATGCTTTAGCAAACCTCACTCTGATTTTGTCCTGTTTCAAATCCCTGTGACCCTGTGATAACAAATAAGACTTGGGGACAAGCAAGGCTGGGCTGGATGCACCATTATTGGATATCTGTTCCCTGTGGTTTCAGCCATATACTGGCAGTTCCCCATCAATTTCTCTGGCATTCTCTAGCCCCAGAGGACTTAGGATTTAGTTCTGCTAATCTCTGGATCCCATATAATATTAGATATTTAGGCTGTGATCTCAGGCAAGGATTTGTCCCTAGAGTCATATTAGATTACTAAGCCGCTGGGAAACCAAATAATTAAGGAAATGCATAATGAGGGGTATTAGCTAGACGTGTATTCCATGCCATAAAAAACCAACTGAATGGCACAAATCTGTTTAAAAGGAAGAAGAATTTCCTTCAGAGTGAAAAAATGGTCACATCAGTCTGCAGCATCAGCAGGAGGTGGTTGGATGCAGAGCTGAGTAATGGGGCCACCACTGGGGTGAGCTGGACTGCACAGCTCAGCCAGGGCCTGATTTTCTGGGCTCCATGGAGAGATGCTGGTAAATCCTTAGCTGACCATATTGGAACTGGGGAAACTATCTACCTGCATTCATTCCCAGCTGCACCACTGTGCTGTTCCACCAGCACTATCAGCTCACAGATAGACAGTGAACTTGAAGCATCAATCCCTTCAAGTTTAAGTAATTCAAACACTTGCCCAGCTCCTGTCCTTCCAAGTATATACACCAAAGCAAGTTAAATTCCACTCCCATGGCTGCTCTACCACTGGCTGCCAATTTCTTCTCATTCACACTAGTCTGATGAGGCAGATACAGGGATCCTGTATTGAGGATTGACTGTCCTTTCTCATTTCACTCTTGCACACAGGCCCAGGCATAGCCAAGCAGGTTATTTATCTGGTGACCTCTAGATGCTGGAGTTTGATAGGTGATGATTTCACTACAAAGGAGTTAATCGATAAATCGGCTCAGATTCTTTCCGAATCAGGTCCTGACACAACAGCACACTGCAGAAGGGCCTGAAAGAGTTGTGTGATAATGTATTGATTATAAACAACCCAAGTGCCATTGTCAAAAGCAGTAGGCATTGTTCTTTCCAACAATCAAATCCATACTTTAACGATCTGTTTTCCCTCATTAAACACTTGAAAGGTTTTCTTAGCAGCAGTTTTTACTACACGGATGTCCTATTTCATTTTGACACATACAACATGCTCCTGTCACTCTCTTCATTGTAGAGTAGCTGGTTATGTTTATTGTAAGACAAAGATGTTAGTTTATGTCATATCTTCTCCTTTGTAGTGTTCATTTACAAATAGAAAAACCCATGTACAGCTTTGTCTCATCTGTCTTTAGCAATGAAGTGAACTGAATCAAAGCTCTGAGCAGGAAAAGCAAAAAGCTACATGAGGAAGAAAACAGCAGAATTTGGCTGGAAAATATTTGGAATATTCTGTTCTGATTTTTCTTTTGAGATTCATATGACTTAGATCTTTGATGGAAAGGTAATGACTGCAGACAAGCATGCAAGCAGATGTGATCCAAGCAGATCACTTTACTTTGATGTATTCTCTTATGCTTATTTTCAGCAATATCTCTTCAAATGATGCTTCAGAAATATTGACAGAGCAGGTTTCATTTTTTTGCCTTACCTAGGACTAGTCATTTCACTCCTGAATAGCTTCATGACATTTTGCAGGGACTTCAGGTTTACTTACTAATGCTTTTACTCTACAACATAAAGCTATTTTCTCAGTAGAAATGGAGCAGTAGGAATAAGGTTCTGGGTTCTGCCTAAGTGGATTCAGCATTAATAAAACATTCATTCCAGTGTCAGACAGGACACTTCTCTCCACCTACAACTGTTTAGTAGTGAAATTCAGAAATCATCATAAGCAAAAAAATTCTTTTGTCCCTGGGACAAGTCAGAAGCTGCAGAAGACAGAGCTGGATGCAACTCAGCCCTGTGGACTACCCGTGTTTTCCACAAGAACCATGGCTGACCTCAGTAAAAAGCTGGATTGTCAAGAGCTAAGACAGCTACAGTAGCCAATATGGACAAGAGAATTTGGTTGATACAGCTGCAGGATGTTTCATATAAACTCGAGCTGCTGCCACCTAATTACCCCTTGTGTATTTCTTGTTTAATGCTCTTAAGATCAAGGGATATTCCCCAGAGCTCCTGCTGAGATGCAGCCTCCCAAATGTTTTTGAAGTATGCACATGTTGAAACTCGGTACCCACAACCCTACAAATGAAACAGGCTGAAAAAGTATTTTGTCAGCGTGAGACATTATTGACCCTTATAACATATCATGTTATTTAATGGTGAAACAAAAAAAAAATAAAATATGCTAATTGGGAAAAGTATGCAGTGCAGTCAATAGAGTTACATCAGTATAAGCAAGATCATGGTCTAGTCTATTATTATTAATTATTTCCAGTAAGATTGGTTTCTGTGCATGAATACATTACTGAACACAGCTTTCTATTTGCCCTGACTTTCTGTGCAGTGCACATCATTAGACCTGTCAGGAAGCACAGACACAAATAGAAAGGCTGAATGGGAGCCTGGCAGCTTTTGGCTCTGCTACCTGTTCATCATAGAGCCACATGGAAATAGCATATCAGTCTTTGTTTACAGATTCAAAAGCTTTTCCTCCCTATACATGGAGCACAAAGACTTCAAGTTATATTCAGCCACTCCCACAGCTGTTTCAGAAGGGAATTAGGGAATGTTTGTAGGGATCTTTTGAAAACAAAGCTCTGCATGTGCACTAAGTGTTATCTTTATTAATTTCATAGGCAGATCTGCAGTAGAACAGCTCTAGTAATTTTATTGTACATTCCTGCACGTTAACTCTTCACTGCTGGTTTTGGCTCGTGGTAACTTAGCTGTTCACACTGCCCTTGTATTCAGTGACTTTCTTCAAATAGCTGAACAAACAAAGTGGCAGTGTTTGCCAGAGCCCTGGACCTCTTGGGTTTACAACCTACGAGTGGGCTGGCACTGCTGCCTTGAAATGATTCTCTTTCCACAAGCACCCCAGAGAACAGATTAAGTCAGAAGAAAGGAAAACTGAAAACCAACATCCGTTAGTGCCTTTTTTTTTTATTACTATTTCAAAAGTGTTTGAGCGAATGAGTGGAAGGAAGGAGTCTAAAGCTCCCAAACTACACTTTAAAGTATTTTACTTAAGTGTCAAGGACCAAAGCCCAAATGTCAGCTCTTCAGGGCTTTTTTCATGAGTCACTGCAAATAGAGCCTAAGACAAGAAGGGAAAGACAGTAAAAAGATGTTAGGAAAACTCTCATGAGGTTGTCCTGCTTTTCTCTCTTTTCAAGATTTATAGACATACCAGAACATGCTTTTAAAACAGTTCTGATTCAGTGCACTATTTGCAGTACTGCTGTGCTTATTATTATAACTAACCAGTAACCCTTTCTCTTAGAATTTACCTCAACTCTCCATTGTTAGGAGTTAAACTACATGGATATTTCCTAATAGCTTGTTGCTAACAGCTGGAAAGTGCTCTACCTGATGAGTTTCCCAATGCCCTTTGTGTTAAATAACTACTATTGGATTCATTTTACCCTCACACACATGAAAAACTGGAAACACTCAATCCTGCTGCCATTCTGATGTTAAGCAGTATTCCACCCAGGAAACAAGTCTATTCAAATCAACATAAAAATGAAGTAAATCGACACTGCTGCTGGGATTTAGCTTTTTGGGTCACAGAGGATGGAAAGCTATGCCAGGAATGAAGTTCTGTTAACAATGGAGAATTCAAGTCTCTTTACCTCAGGGAGAATGGACAGCTCTTCAGGTCTTCCAAAGAGTTCCTGGAACCTAAAATACCAAGGACAGAGAGACCCTCTGAGCTCTGTGTCCATGACATGGAGTCATCTGTTCAGACAGGATCATGGTCCAGTGTTGCCAGCTCCTGCTCTCATCACTATTTGGGGACAGTTATTCAAAACTGACCTTACCACCACAGAAGCAGGACTTGGTAACCACCTAGAGCCCATCCTCAAACAATTCCAGAAGGTAAGACCAGCTTCAGTGCTTGCCCATATGCCACAATATGTGTAAAAGCTTTTATGCATTAAAAAAATTAACTTTCATCATGTTACTATTTAGGGAGGAAACTGAAAGAGAAGAGAAAGGAAACACCATGCTTTAGAAGTGAAGATTTCAACATCAAATTGTAAAAGGTTGGCATAAAAAGACCCAAAAAAAATCTAAACATGATAAATTATCAAAAAAAAGCTAATCAAATTTCTGCCAGTGGGCTAGAGCTGGCTTGCAACAAGCTACAAAGGTTTCTTCTATTCAGTTTAAAAATGAAAATCTCTGTTACTATTTCACTTTGTATCTGCCTTATTTTGGCACATGTTGCTGGAAACTCAAACAGAACTCTGTAACCTAGATAGTAAATAATCTCCAGACTTTTCCTCGGGTCATGCAAATAATCTGTGTGCAACAGAAGTCAAAGGTACTTTTGTGAGAAGAGCACTTGAAAAGATTTATTCAAGCTGCACTTCCAGTTTCACATTCCTTTAAATTCTTCAAATTCAGTGTTCTTCCAGTAATAGCAGTTAGAGTTTCACTGCTTCTTGTGATGCTGTACAGCATGATCAGCTTTTAGAGAGAAAGCGGAATTATTTTTCAGCATTCATTACTGGACAATTATCAGTCACATTGTGTGTTTATCTTAATAGATCCATCTCTACAGTACCTATAGGCACAAACACAACACTGAATGCAATTGTAGCAGGCACCATCCTCTCCTACTCATCCTCATGATGCCTTCTTGAGGGACACAGTGATAAATTGGCTGTAGCATCACCTTCAGTTGTTCAAGTGTCAGACTGAGTTCACAGTTGAGGAGTTTCCTTCAAGCTTTCCTAACTCATTTGCCAATGTTATCAACTACAGAGCATAGGCACTCAGTTCAGGGTTGAGTCTCCCCTTAAAGACCTCTAAGGCAGCTGTTGAGAAATGCTTTGCCGTAGCCTCTGGGACAGGGCACAGCTCTGCTCTGTGACTGCACAGCAGAGGAAATATCCAAGATCCTGCTAGGGCATTTCAATGCTACCAAGCTATGCCAATCCTGGTGATACTTTTGATAATGAAAAAAATCAGTAGAATTGAACTTCTCTTGATAAAACAGTTTGAATATAAATTCTGGAGTATATTTTCATAACTGTAAACTACCCTCAATCTGCTAATCCCTGCCTGTGCTGAGAAAACTGTGTTGAGTTAGCCTCAAGGACAGAGAGTTCATACAGTGAAAACAAGTGCTAGGGAAGGCACAGAGTGAGGAGTGTGTGAGAGGCTGTTCTGGCCACACTCCCCCATCTCTCTCTTCAGCTCCAAACCAGCCTATTTGGGTAGCCCCTGGGACAATCTCTGCCAGTGATGGAAGCAGAAGAGAGGGAGAGCCTGGAGTCCCTTGGAAGCAGAGTCTCTGCACACACATTAGAGTATGCAGCACAAAGCTTTGAAAGAGAAGCAAAAGGGAAGCAGGGCTGGAGCTCTAAGCTGCTTCAGCAACCCAGTGAAGCTGGACAATCAAAGACAGCAGAAATTAATACCAGCTAATCCACAAGAGCATGGTCTTCTCCACAGAAAGAAGCCTAAGGAGAGACTGCAAAACTCAAGACCCAATTCTTCCTGTGTCTTTACTAAGAATAATCTGACTGTGAATGGCTGCAGCAGTATCTGTGGCTGAATTCCTGGCTCTCAGTGGGAACTGCACCAACACAGACACAGAGCTTTCATTCCATCACTTGGACTTTTCCAGACTATCTCATCCCAACAAAATTAAATTGCAGAGAAAACAAAAGCCAGTAAAAAATTAAACACAGTAATTAGTCAATAGAACCAAGGGTAGGAAACCATTTATTATGAGAATTAAGGGAATGCTTCACAATGAATAATTTATCTAGCAAATTTAGTTTTGGGTTTTGGTTTTTCCCCTGCTGGGAGAGAATCCACTAACAGTTTTGCTAGCTGCCTTAATACTGTGGTTTGGTCCCCAGTAGTCAGCTGTTTAAACTAGCAGTGATTGGGCATGAAGCCTGGCTTATACACAGTGGGGCAGATGGAACTAAAATAAAGGTTCTTATGCACCTGAATTTAACCACCTGCATTTATTTTGTAGCACTTGCCTAGCACAGGTGTTATTATATTAAGGCCACATTAGGCATGACATGCCAGCACTCCTCCCTTCCCTTTCTTTCATTCAGAAAATGACTGTGAAGCTCAGCAACAACCTTCATGCCAGATGAAAGACTGGAACTAAAGAAGAGTCATTATGACCTGCAATATTGAACAAAAGGCACAAATAACTCCCACATAATAACGCTATAGATTCCAACCCTTCCTTCATATTTCACTGCTCAAACGACAAATAAATGAACCTATCAGAGTTCCTCAGATGTATCATAAAGTGGAAATACTGCAGATAGAATAAATAAAACATTTTTATTGTAGTTAATAGCACCAGAGTGGATAGAGTTACATTTTAATGTAAGTCTGTATTATTTGAATCAGTATTGACTTGCTATGAGCAATCCCACCTTTCTTTTCTGGAGATAGAGAAGTTTGACCTCCCATTCCCCATCTGAGGAGGCTGCAGCAGCTTTGCCCTACACTCATCTTAAAGAGGGCTGAGGACAAGACAAGCTTCTTCAGCATACAGCAAGGCTTTGCAAGCTGTAGGACCTGACCTACACCTCATATGCAGGGCTCTTCATCATGGTTTTCATTCCAGCAGAGCCAGGAGTGAGCCCCACAACCAGAGATGAGAATCACCACCAGTAGGACCTGGTCTTCCCTACTGATGGCATGTGGCATGTGGTACAAAAACTGTGTGACCAGCCATACAGTGCCCACAGAATCTACCCTACCAAACACATGATTTTCCTAGGAGATGAGATTCCAGAGAAAAGCAGAAAAGGATGAAGATTCCCTTTGCAGGTACTGACAACCCCCTTGTAGTTATACACAAAAAAATCCCTTACATCCACACATTTTGTAATAATCACTGCTGCTCTTTAGTAAGCACTCCCTTTTGACTGGCATGTCTGAAAGGCACATCAGCTTTCATATATGCTAAGCAGTCCTTATCCTGATTAATCCTTTTTTTTTCTATTCATAGATCAGATAACATTGAAAATACCTGCACACAAACTGAAAAGACATTTGAAGGTTTAGCCCTGCTCATCCTCCACCAAAGGTGTTAAACTGTTGTACAGCATTTCATTAGGAGGCTCAGTACACCTTATCAACAAAATATTTCTGAAGCAATAGAAATGTACAGCTTTTCTATATTCTCACCTCATTGCTACAGAAATTTACTTCAGGTCAAAGCAGCCTGCTCTGAAGTCCTCGACCCATGGTGTGTAATTTGCCACGGTGTCTGTATGTCAGTGCTCTAATGCCACAGGGAACAAATGTATGGTTCGGCCAGAAAAACTCAGCAAAATAAATTATTCCCCAGTGATGCTTACAAAGGTAAACACAGAGCAGCAAACACTGGAGTGTCCCCCAGTGGAAGGTCAGGCTAGAGTGTCCTCTGCACACACCAGGCTTGATGAGCTTTAAATAACAGAGATACAGACAATAATTCCACAGTTATAGACCTGATGAATCTGGCTTCTAAGTTTTTTTCCTTTCAGATTAGAGGGACCTCTTTTTAATTCCTAGGAAAGGTATGGCTAAGATGCAACAAAACACAGCTGCACATGAGCACAGCAGACTAGGTCAGACCTATGGGAAAGAATGTAGTTTTCTATTTAGAAGTGAAGTTTGAGAAAGAAAGATTGCTTTTGATTTGGGAACTCAGAAGCAGAGCATCTTTTACCTTCTGAAATGCCACATGTTGACTTTGGACCTTTCTCTAGTGTGAATGTGGTTAAAGGCAGAGCAGAATTGTTGTCAGACCCTGTATCCCTCATGAGATGTGTTGAAGAAGGATTACACCAGGCACCCCCTAACTCTGTCCCAGCTTATAAGACCTGCTTTGCTTTTGATTTGGGAACTCAGAAGCAGAGCATCTTTTACCTTCTGAAATGCCACATGTTGACTTTGGACCTTTCTCTAGTGTGAATGTGGTTAAAGGCAGAGCAGAATTGTTGTCAGACCCTGTATCCCTCATGAGATGTGTTGAAGAAGGATTACACCAGGCACCCCCTAACTCTGTCCCAGCTTATAAGACCTGCTTGGAAAGGGAGAAGGGTGAAAGAGGCCTGTAGACAGTCTTTTCAGAGAAACCAGTCACTGCAGATTCAGTGGGAGCACAAGGATCACTGTTTGGAGAGCAGAGAAAGGTTAACCACTGCAGGAGAGGGAAAGGGAGATTTACACAGCACTAATTCAGTTAGGAAAGGAGCCTGAGATCACAGGGAGCTGAGCTGAAAGGTTCTGAGCACTCTCTCCACACATGTGCCTAGCAGGCTGCTTCCAACTGCACTGTGCCCAGTGCTTCTTGTCAGCTGAATAAATCAGAGGCAAAAAAGTGCACCAACAATGCCCTTTGATTCACTGATCTACTGCCATGCCAAGTATGGTTCACACCACATCTTCAATGCCTTTACTACAATGCTAGGATGTTTTCAGCCTGACATGACTAATGTAAAACATGTATAGCATCATGCTTTTGTGGAGACAAAGCAAAATAGTGAGGTGATATCATCAGGGTCTTTTTGCACCATCCTTTTTATGCTAAAATGACAGAGCCTTGTTTTCACTTGGGTTTTAGCAGGAAGATTGCTGACACATACTGGTTATCTCACAATTAAATAAAACCAAGGTTCCCATCATAAAAATAACACTGATACTTGGAACAGGAAAGCTAATTATTTAATTTCCAATGCTTGCTTTCAAAACATTGAGTGATTTAAAAAAAAAACCTTTAGAGTCAATGCAAGAGAATGATACTCATGAGACCTGGTGGTTTTTTCTCCAGTTCTGTGACAGGTTCCCTTTTAGGCTCTGGGAAAGAGAAGTTTCCTATTCCCTTTGTGCCCCCAATTCTTGTAAAATATAAATCAACCCTTGGCACAGCTCTCAACACAATTAACATTAGATACAAAAATAAAAAATGCTCATGCTTTAAGGCAGTTCTTTGGCATGTTAACCTTGGGTATTGCCCCCACTGCCTTCTAAAGACAAACATACAGTTAAGAGTTTATCAGTGCCCCGAGAATTAGTTTTGTGCCCATGCTCATGGCAGCACGATCCCTGCCCTTCATTTCAGCTGTCTGCCAAATCATAGACACTTTCTATTCTTCCATCTCATTTTATTGTCATGGTTGGTTTTTTTGCTGTTTGGGCTTTGTTGTCTCGCTGCGTTTGCTGATCACACACCAGCTTGCTGTCTGGGAGCTCATTGTTTGATTTAAGCATCTGCTTCTATTCAGAAGGGGCCGAGGAACAACACATGGTTGACAGGGTTCCTCCTCCAGGTAGCAGCTCCCCAGGAGCTCAGCATGCATGTGTCAGATCAGGGAGGAGCACAGGAGGCAGCGATGGCTCCAAGCCCCACATGAAGAGCTGACACCCACCGGATGGACACAGAGAGAGGAGGGGGATGAAGAAGTTGGGGTGTGGGTATCTGTTCTGGGCCTCACCAGCAGGGTGCAGGGAGACAAAGGGATTCTTTCCACCAGATTAAATTTGCAAATTTCCTACCTTGCCCAACTGGCATTGTAATTCAAACTCCACGCCACTGAAAGTTAATGATTTACTGCTCCTCAACAACCCACACAAACTGACACCAGAGATTTGTGAGCAATTAATTGATAGCGCATTACAATCTGAGATAAGTAATAAGCACTTTTACTCACAAAGCTGCCAGCATGCATTGCATAGCTTCCTGATTTGGCCCAATCAGTGAAATATGCACCAAGCTGCATCTGTAATAGTGTTATTCACCATCTAATTATCATTATTTGCATTTATGATAGGTTAAATGCAGTGAATGGGATCAGAGACACAGGAAGTACTCAGCACCAGGATACAGAAACAATAAGAGATCTCCCTTTTGGAACGTGACATTGCTAAATAGAGCAGGTCCAAAATTTGGCCTAAAATACAATGGCAAAGACAATAAAGCCAGAACACAAAGCACTAAACCAAGGAATGCAATGTTTCAGGATGTTATCATGCCTTTGGGTTGAAACAAGAGATACAGATGGGAAAACAGAAAGCAAGCAAACAAATGAAGCAGATGCCTAGAGCTTAACATGCCACCCCTGCCAGTAGTGCCAACTCGAGAAGTTTCCACCTACACTCACCCAGGACTAATATTGCTCTCAACTGTCTGTGCAGCAATCCTGTAAAACATCAGGAACAAGTACTACCAAGTCCATAATCCAGTAAGCATATCATAAAACTTAAACTGTTCTTAACTAATCAGAGCAGTTAGACAAATTATAACACACGCAGCTTGGGAATCCCCTCTCCAGGCCTGAAGGCTTGGCTGAACAATAGAGGTGTAATGAAGAGCCTAGTGTTAGAGCAAGGAAGAGGGTGACAGTGGTGTTCCAGTCATTGCATCTGTTCTATATTATGCAGTATCAAAGAAAATACATGGAAATTTCATGGAACAGGGTCCAGAGTGCCCCCTGCCAAAGGAAATTCCCAGATCCCTAGGGCACAGTGCCTTTGCCTAGCTCTGTGCTTTACAAATTGTCTCCTGCACACTTTAGTTCAGACCACTCAAACCAAGGCTGGGAAGCAGATGGCTTGCTGGGCTCCTGGCTCCCCATGACCCACATCAGGAGATCTGCTGAAATGCACCTCAGCTGCCTCACTCTACTCACCCCTGGTCCACAGCACCCTGGATTCCCCTCTGAAGGCAACCAGGGTAATGTGGTGCATTTCATTCCCATGTAGGATGTGAGCACACCTGTGAGGAGCAGGACTGTGAGACACAGCACAGAGCCATCCATGGCATAGCCCCATTGCCTTGGGCTGGCCCAGGAAAACACACACAACCCCCTGAAAGTGAAGGGTGAAGTTCTGACCTTCCCTACCAAAAAGAGAGAAATATTCATCTTCCTCATCCTAGATTTGTAGCCACTAGGCTCTTGTGTAAAAAGTCCATTGCACCAACATGACTCAGAGAAACAGGGAGTGAGCCCGAGCAATTTCTGCAAGAAAAGGCTACAGCAATTTCCTTCAGGGGCCACAAATCCCAAGTAGAGAGAGGCACCTCCTGGCAGCACTGAGAAAAGCACCTGTGTGTCCTGCCTCTCAAGAGCCCAATGCACCCTCTCCTCTTCCTCTTCTGTGTATTTATTTGGGGTTAGCGATCACTCTGACTCCATGAAATCCACACTGAAATACCCAGAGCCTCACATTCACTTCCCAGGACCTGACTCAGGAGCTGTGAAGTCCATCACTAGCCCCCACTGCTCAATAGTCAGAGGCTCCCATAGTGGTAAGTCTGAAATCTAACCTCTCTGCCTCAGTTTCCAAGCAGAAAATAGGAGTGTGCCCATTGCTATCTCTGAGCAGCTTTGTGGCACATATATATACACATCTATATTCAAAGACTACTGCCCGTGCAGATACAGTACTCTCCAGAACTCTGCAGACACCAAAGGGAGCTGATTTTCATAAAATGCAGGAAGGCTTCTGCCCCAAACCTGCAGATAGCCTGGCAAATAGGCAGTTTTACCACAGCTTGAAATTGTTATGGAAAGGTCAAGCTTCCACAAAATAACTCAAATGGGCAGGTAAGCAATGTTATACCATAGAGGGAGGATGCAAGAGCATCTTTCACCCAGCAATGCTGAGACAAACAAGCGAGTCCACAGGGCTGACCCCAGTGTACAGGAAACAAGTCCCTGGAACAAATTGCCTTTCTGATCATCTCCCATTTAAAAGTTTACTTAATCAAGCAGGATTACTAGGACAGGGCCACACCACCTGGAAACAGACTGCTTTTCATTTCTAGCTAGAGTCACAGAAATCTTCATGGTGCTAATGCATGGATTATGCAGTTTCATACTAATTTGCTTTGCAAGAATTCTGCACCAATCTGCATGTGCAAACTGAGAAAAAAAAAAAGTCTTTAAATATCCTCTCACCACAGATTCTGCTTTGATGGTCAAGCCTGCTGTGGAGGTGTGAAGAGAACTGGAGAAAATAGCAGTAAACACTACAGGAGTACAAATTCATCCAGGGTACAGCCTTGATTCTCCTTCAGCTCAAGCCAGTGATTACAACCAATAATTTCACTGGCCCTGGCAACATCAAGCCATGTATTTCAATGGATAATCATGTTCAAAGAGTTTTCCCATGGACCTAGAAAGGAAGTTGGACTACACCTGGAAATTAGGGAAGAAACTATCGCTGCACGTTTTCAGAGAGCAAAATTTACCAGTTATCACTAAAGAATATGTATTTAAGTAATTTTGTATTTTTACTTACGAAACCAGTAAGAAAAAAAGAAATCCAAAACCTAAACCAAAACACTGAATTTATTCCAGTCTGGATAGTATAGACTGTTTTAAACATATAATCAGCTGGTAAATTCTCTTTCAATCTTCATAGCAAATTCCATTCCTCCCAATAGCAGAAAGCAGCAAAACCCCCAGAGAAGGTCTTCATTGTTTCAGCAGGTCCCTAAAGAAATCACCACAAGAGAACAGCTACAGTTCACAGAATTACCCACATATCTGCTAGCAACAGTGTTTTGTGGTGATGGACATCCTTCTTGTGCCAAGGTTTGAACACTTGTCCAAGTTGTGCTGCATAGGGTGGGACATACCAATAAACAAAATTTATGTAAAACCTGCACATTTTTGCTGCCTTAGACCTTCAGGCCCTCCCGTGATTTAGATATTCTCTCTCACAGCTAATGATGATATGATTTTATAAATCTGAGGTTGTCCATGCATCCAAATATTTCCCATTGGACTGTACTGCATTGT
>NW_008693832.1:39132-58310 GCF_000695815.1 Acanthisitta chloris | reverse complement strand
TTCCTGCCAGAGGGATAAAGGTGCTGTCCCTTGGCGTGTTTGCAATACTCTCAGTTCATAGAATTGGTGGGCCAACCTCTGGAGCACAAAAACCCATCTCTACGAACTCTGTCATGCTTTTCAGAACATTAATTATTTCACTTTCAGGGATAATCGTGTACACATTGCAATGTGTTTCTGTGCCAAAGCAGACACTGTCTCTCACATGAAAATGCCCATGGAGTCAAAGCTAGTAGGCTCTCCACTTATTTTTTTGGAAGAAAACTTATGGTCCTCCAGTGTGGATGTTTCTCTTGCCTTCCATGAAATCCCTGTCTAAAGAGAAGCCAAAGAAAAAAAGGAAGAAACACCAACATTCTATTTTTTTCTGTGTGTACAAGAAACCAGCTCTCCAGAGCTACAGTCTAGCACTAATGAATTATTTATCCTAGGAAAACAAAAATGCTTTATTTAAGAAGACAGAGAGCCTGTAAATTTGCTTCTTATATATGCATTGACTAATTAGATTAATTAAGCATGTATACACTTTTGAACAATCAGGCAGGTGGCAAATCACATTTAAGATGACTTACAAGATTCATTCTATCATCCTCACACTTGACAAACGACATCCATTCCAGCAAGAAACCAGGGCAGAAAATAGCCTATTATTTGCAACGTACGGTACCATTATTTTCACGTTTTATTTACTTCTTTAAAAAAACTGCAAGACAAATAAACAGCTTCCAGCAGCTAATCCTCTTTCATATGAGACCCTAGAAATATAATTCACTGTACTGCGTTAAAACAGCAAATACCCAGTAAAGCTATTAACACCATGACTGAAACTGAAATCTGCGAGATAAAGGAACTCTGGTGCAAAGCTGAAAAACTGTGCTGAAGCTCTTGCACAGAGTTCTGTGAAACTTTGCTATTTCAACCTGTGCAGATTTACGCAACCTTTCATTTTGTCTTCAAGCAATAAAACAAAGGAAGGGAATAGCTGGAGATTTCTTTACTGGATCTGCAGCTTTGCTGCTTTAGACAGCTCTGAACACACCAGGAGGACCCCAGGATGCTGCAGCCTGGAGTGGCAGAAGCCTAGAGAAAAGAAATTGCAGCCTACTGCACAAGCACTGAACTTTCTACTGCCATTCAAACCCTCAGAGTCCTCTGCCAGTGCCCCTGAGCATCCTGTGCCAGGAGGAGATGGGGCAGAGGCTGAATGGGGCAAGAGTAGCTCTCTGCTGGCAGTGCTGCCCCTGGGAGCCACCGTGTCCACACTAGGTGAGTGCCACCCAGGGCCTGAGTCTCAGAGGTGTGCCAGGTCTCCGTGTGCACAAGCAATCAGCCAAGTGACAAAGCCAAGCTTCAGCCAGCCTGAGCCCTCAACTACATCACCAACACCAGGGCCTGCAGCAGAAACCAGTGGTGCTACCAGGAGCACAAAGGTAAAGTAAGCTCAGCAAGAACAGGAGTATAATCAACACTTCAACCAGTTATTTCCACAAAACCAAGGCAGGCGCCAGAAAAAAAACCCACCCAAAACAGCCAAATCTGAATGGAAAGGATTTAACAGAGTCTTTCCTCATCTTTATGAAGTTAAATGCTGAGGCTTTCACTATGAGTTAATGACTGGTTTGCACTACTCCTTTCTTTGTGCGTGCTGTCACTAATCAGGAGCAGTGAGCTACCTCAAAGCCTCATTAGTAGCCAACAAAAAAAGCCAATGAATCCTCAAACAGAAGTTTTGCTGCAGTGGCATATTGCCATTTAGCTGGAGGGAGGCAGGAGAAAGCAAGTCAGCAGTGACATATTCTGTGCATCCAGCTGGGAGAAAAAGAAAACCCAAGTATAATACCACATCTTATCGGAAGTAGTTAATCTGACATAACTTACTTAACAAAAATTACAGTCTATTAAAAAAGCATGTAAGCAATGCAGCTGAAAACAAGTCTACACGGGAATCAGCTAGTGTAATTATGGCTGGCTAAAAAATAGCAGAGACAGAAGAAGAAAACTGTGCATAATTTACCAGCTGACAAATGTTAATGACAAATAGAAGAAAACAGGTCCTTCACAAAGAAGAAATAATAGCTGCTCACTTTGTAGTTTCACTTCAGAACTCAAATATTTTTATCAGGGGAAAAGAAAAAAAAAAAGACCATCTTGCATCTTTGTGAAACCAACAGATCAGCACAAAATGAGGTCTCTGTGAGAAGGGTTCAAACTGGCTTTGGTTTAGTGCTGGTTACACACAGGTTGTGTGTGAAAATACATTTGTGCCTGCAATCTTGCAAGATTAGTATTTTTCTCCTCCTCCTAACAAGATAATCACATGCGTTGTGTAACATTAAGCATATGAGCAGCCCTTCTGGAGCCACACTTGAAATTCAGGACACACTGAGCTCCTTTGCTGAGCTGGAGCCACAAGGAATGCCACAGGGATTGCACTGTGTGTTTTCTGCAGACAGCTAGGAGGGCTGTGAGGATACAGGCATCACGTCCTGCTACCTGCAAACATGTCTCGTTACAGCGTTGAAAAAACCAGTCATTGTCATCTCCAGGTGTTACATTTGGTTGGAGGTCCCGTGCTCCTTATTAAACTTTTTCTCCCCCCTCCCCCATCAAATGCAGCCAACACTATTCAGTGTAATGATGGAGCTGCCAGATGAAAATGAATCCTGCATTTAAAACATGCAGAGTTATCTCAGGAAGGAGACATGCTAAGATCCCATCTCAGACCAGGACTAAATAGAAGCTTGATTTTTAAAGGTATATTGGTTGCTAATAAGCAGCTAGTAAGATTTCTTGCATCATTAGACCTCCAACTACCATGGCCTGAGGAACTGAATATGCCGATTATGCTCTTGAATATTGACCATATGCTCCACTCTGGAATGTCTCTACAATCTGACTGTCACCTATATGAACACATGCTTGGGGTAAATTTCCATTATGTTTTCATCTGGTGGATGCAAGTGATTTGATCACACTTTTTTTTTAAAAAAGGGGGGGGGGAAGAGAAGGAAGGAATGACACCACTGCCTAGATGTCAGTGATCAAGATCTAATTACTAGAACCTAATTCGTTATCTGAAAAAAAAAAAAAAGAACCTAGCATGACAAGTAATTATTTTACACACTTACAGATTCACATGGTCTTACAGGAGGCCAAGTTTCCATAGCAGAAGGCAATCATTACCAATACTCAAAACTGTTACACATAATTAGGATTTTTTTAAGATGCTTTATTAGACACCTAAACACAAGTTCTGTCTATAGGAGACATATTTTCAGGTAAGAGAAATCCTGATTAGGAAAGGAAGGGGCAAAGGAAATAGGACTAAAAGCAATATGAAATAAGCAGAAAGTCTGGAAATGAGTAGTAATCAGAACAGTATTTTATGACACATAATTTGTAAGAGAACTGAATGCTATCAATGAAACTTCATAACCAGAAGGGGGGAATATAAAATAAAAATAGCTGAAAAATGGAGGGCTGCACACATGGCAGACAACACCCACCCAGGATCAGGGTAGGTTGTGTCTACCCGAGCCCCTGGACTGGCAAACCAGTGCATACCCAGCTGTGTGCACTCAGCCTTCATGCAGCAGGGCTGTGGTAGTGTGGGTTAAATCACTCAGCCTCATTCTTCAGAAAACTCACACCATTTCACACTACTAGATCAGAGGTTGCAAAAAGCTCTGAGGATTCCCAGGGGTAACTTCAGGCATTGGGAAAGAAATGTCTAGCATTGTCCAGCATGATTTAACAGCACAATTCCCATATACCTTGGCTGAAGAGCTGACCTATTACTTATATTTTAAGGAAAAGATAACACTATATTATTTAACACCAAAAGGTATTTTGTAGGAATGAACTGGCAATCACAAGAAGATTTTTCTTGAAGAAATACTCCTCATAAGCTGATTTGCCTAGCAAGGAATGGGAGAAGTAAGCATGGGAGGAGGAGGCCCTGGATGTCTGATAGCTATCTGCCTTGCCTGATTCTCATCCTGCATCTTCAACATCTTTACCAAATACTGCAAAGTGTTTTTGGACAACTCTGATAAACACAAGGAATGAAACACAAGCATTACAGATATTTGTCAGGACAACATGTGAAACAACATGCATGTAATAGCCTCAGCAATTTTGCCTCATGTACTCTAGCCTTCAAATGCTGTTTTTCCAGCTTCCCTGAGCAAACTGACTCCAGCATGAATATTGCAGGTTTCACTGGTTGGGATTTTTTTTAATTCCTCCCCCACTCTCCTTTAGAGGTCAGTCTCTCAAGTAATAGCTTCTGCATTTTAGCTGTCAGCAATATTTCCTCTTCTTTTCTCCTGCTGCTCAGGTCAATCATCTTTTCCCACTGAGGTTGGAAAACCTGCCTGCTCCTTTGCTTTCTAATTATAATCTCCAATTCATCTTCTTTCACTTTCATTCGATTCTTGAACCATGTTTGTCTTTTTCTTTCTCTCTCTGCACTTGAATACACTTTTTCCCGTGTCTCAAGATTTCTTTTACAGTTAACCAGGGTGATACATAACCAGTAACTAGCATCTAGTGCTATTAGCTTGATCCTTGTCTCTGCCTAAGTGTCATGCTGCAGTTGAATTTATTATGTGGAGAGAGGTGATAGAAATTTCAGCCTGTAGCAGAGGACCACACGTGTTGTGCTTTCCTTCCAAGTCTCTCTCCTTCTTTTCTGGCCTCCTAAAGCAACCACAGGTCCCGCTTCCGAGACCTCACTCACGTTGAGTGAGACACTGCCATTCCTGCCAGAAATGCTACCTGCCTCCACCAAGGAGCTGCCAAAAAAGCCCAGAGCAAGAAGCCATCAGAGAAACCACATGATGGTGCACATGGCAGGGCTACCCCAGATCCTACAAGCCCAGGAAACATCCTACCTTTAGATCACTGATAGTGTTTTCAGCAGTTTTGCAAGTGGTGTTTAAAAAGAAAGAATATTCAAGAAACTTCAGTACACTGCAGCTATCCATGCCAGCAGGTTTAATGGTCTGATTTTTAAATAACTTTAGCAATATAGATGTGTGTTAAAGCTTTCCCGGGTATATACATTTCCATCTCATGAAGTAAATTAGCCTTGGGAATTGCCAATAGACAAATAATTCTTTTTAATCCCTGTCTTTTCAAGTTCTCATTAGTTTTTATAAATAGCACAACCAAAACATTGGTGTTATTTAAGAGAATTTAATCTCCGATTAGTTCTGAAAGATATGTTACACTTAATTGACTTCATGCATCACATTCAGAACTTTCCAATATTATCAGCAGGGTGGTCAAAGAACCTTTACTAGAAAAACCCTATCAGAAATGGCAGTCCCTATGACTGATCTATGGCCTAAACCACCCCCATGGCTGTCAGGTCAGGATGAACCCCAGGATTTCTCAAAGTGCTTCAAATCTCTTCAGCAGTCGGTGTTCACGCAGCTGGTCAATTCAGACAGTAGGTGAAGGAACTGTGTTTTTAACATATGCTGCCTGAAAACCTTGGTTCTGAGGGCCTGGTGGGAAGGAAGATGGATTTCAAGATCATAGATCTGCCTGGGTACCCATCGGGACACACATCAAGAATTTCCCTCACTTCCCTTTATGAACTCCACAGTACCCACCACAGAGCACCATCCATCTTCTCCAGAGCCCTGGTGAGGAACACCCACTCTGCACAGCAGTGCTGCTCCTCTTCCTGAGCAGCCTGAACAACCTGGTCCCACCCAGCCTAGGAGCAAAGGGCAGAGACAACATCACTCGCTTGAGAGGACAGTCAACACCAAATCTCTCTATTCAGAGCTCTCTTTCTGGAGCCAGATGTACCAAGCCAGAATTCACTTTTCAATCTGTTAGGGCCATTTTTTCCTCTCCTGACAATTAAAGCTAATATAAAGACTTTTATTAGACCTTTGGAGCCAACAAGTCCAGCAGTCTCAGTGTTACAACAAATACAAGATGCATTAGTGTGTCTATGTGGATTTAAAGCAAAGAGGTCTCGTGACTATCAAGAATCAGGAAACCTAGCCACAAGGGTTGCTTTAACCCTTTTTATTAAACCCCAAATTCTTTCCATGCTGCATTTTTTCCAGTAAAGCAAGAAGAATACTGCCACAAAATGTGGCCATAAAACAGAAAAGAGTGAAAACAAATGACATTTCTCATGTGGGTTCCGTTTCTGGGCTAAAGTTTTGCACAAAGTTCTCATTAACACTCAAAAAGATTTGCAGAAACAGCAGCTCACACTGAGTGAGGAGAAAGCAGAATTCATTCCATCAATTGTATTCCTGTGTAACTAGACTGACAACTAAACAAGGAGTAGAAACTAGCAACAAGAGCAACATTCCTTGGGTAAGGCCTGAACTAAAAATGAAGGTATGCGATGCCAAAGATCAGAAACGCTAGAGAAAACCATAGAACACACATTTAAGTGAAAACTTCTGCACTGTATGGGGACACTGAAATAAAACATCAGACAAAGGTAATGATCCTGGTACCAGTCAAGCCAGTAGAATCATAGTCTCCTTTGGGTTGGAGGGGACCTTAAAGATCATCTACTTCCAACTCCCCTGCCATGGGCAGGGACACCTTTCACTAGACCAGGTTGCTCAGAGCTCCATCCATCCACCCTGGCCTGTAGTAACATTCTTGATTACTTCACAGGGAACATGTTTCCACCCAAATACTGTTTCACACATGCTAAAAATTAATAGACACCTAAATTTAATGAGTCTATTTTTGCTTGCCATCTTGAAATACTACTTTAATCAAAAACTTGCAACAGTTTTTGCATCATGGAACAGAAAAATCAGTATCAAAATACATGATAAACTGGTCATCGCAAGTCACAGAAGAAAAGCAAAGAACAAAGTCCAAGGCAGGGTCCAGAAGATCTGCTCACATAACAAAGAAAACAGAGAACACCACATCAAATCTCTGCAGAGTTTTTATAGCTGGTTAGTTCTGAATGATGATAGAGTTGCAAAACTAGGCTGTGCAGGCAGGTGCAATCATTGCAAAGACTGATAAAGCACCAGTGTTCAAACCTTAATTTAAATCTCTGGTAGAATCCATATTAAAAGACATACTAGCTGGTCTGTTAGACTGCTGTGAACTTCCCATTATATAAAGTAGTCTATAAAATATTTTCCAGGAGACTGTTTGCTGTCTTAATTATACAGTGCGATATATATATCATTTGTAGTTCAATCTCTCATTGGGAATTTTCCAGCAGTAAAATAATAAACCCTTTGTATGTCTTCAAGTCAATAAATAGCTCAAAAATAAAATTACAAAGATCACTTTAAAGATCTGTTTCTCCTCGTTTGTTCGTGTTTCTTAAGAAGAAAGCTTTTTAGTCTGAGAGAGATTAAATAAGAAACAAAATCAACAGGTTTAAGTCTATCAAATCTAGAAGAGAAAGCTCTCAGAGATTATAAAATATGTTTTTGGGGGGTTGTGCTTAAAGCCAAAATCACTTGGGTTCAAAGGACAGCAAATTCATTAAAGAAGCTACTCATAAAAATTGTTGAGGCCTTTTATTTAGTTTTTAATATAAAAATGATTTGACATTTGCATTCCAGGCTCTGCCCTCCCTAAGAGAACAGTCATTTCTCCAATCACAGTATGCTCTCTGGAACACAGAAAGGTTACTCTAAGGTAATCAATCATGCCAACCACCCTACAGTCTTGTAAACAGCCAGCAAAACTGTTAACTCCAGGTTGCCTTGCAGCTGCTTTTCAATTTGTGCAGTGTATAAATGCATATGTATAATCAATATTGCCATTAAATTCCCACCCTCTATCATTACTGTAATCCCTGGCAGATTAATTCCTAAAGTACTGCTCCTGGAAAGAGTACAAGATGCTATTGACAGCTCAGTACTTTTTAGGGCCATCAGAAAAATGCTCTCAATCATTACACACTGCTCATGTGATGCCTGGTTAGTGGCTCCACCACAGCTGCCAGGTGTTTACAGACAGTTCACATAAATGTTAGGGCTGATCAGAGTAAAATTTCACTAGTGAGAGTGTTAAAAATAGTAGTGAAGGAGGAAACATCCCCCTGTCCCAAGCCACAGGATTTCTACACCACCCTTGTTGGTGCTGCAACCTTGCACTCTGGTACTTCCACTGGCTGTGAAGGAGGGAGAAGGAGGGAAGGAAGATGCCAGGTGCCCCATGCCAGATGAAAAACTTGCAGGAGTGGCAGTTCACCCTGAGTTTCAGGCAGGTCAAGGTCCTAGCTCTGCTTGACTTCGGCAGGGCCCTGTCAGGACACACCTCTCAGAAATGTCAGGCTGCCTGCTAGGGTCAGGTTTGGCAGAAGGGAGCACAGTTTGCTATCACTGCAAAGACAGAAAAACCTGCTCCTTCCAATATTGCTTTTGTGAACCTGAATGTACACCCAAAGAACTCAAGAAACATTTATTCTTCACAGAGGCAGTTGTTTTTGTTCAAGAAAAAGCTTATTTTTAAATCCCAAGAGGCAAACTCCTCAAAGGCTTTTCAATCCTAGATCTCAAAGTAACTAATAAACAGGAAAACTACCATTCCTCTTTTTACAGGTAAATCAGGAGAGGTGTCATGGACTTAACAAGATGCAGTATACAAGGGGAAGAGAGCTGGGAATAGAACCCATTTCCCAAGTCTAGTGAAATGGTTAATGGTTTTCCAAAACACAGAACCCTCAGAATTTACATATATACACATGTGTGTGTAAATATACAGAATACTGTTAGGCCTATGTTAGGCTACCCTAACTCTATGCCTTCTCATGTCATTTAGAGACTATCCATAAGTGTCAACATTTATGGGCCAAGCTCAGTAGGTGAAACACATATGCTGAACCAAGTCCTTTCTACCAGTTTTAGCAACTGCATTCCAATTTTGCAGGGTGTGAACAATTTAAAAGAGCTGGGGATTCTCCTCATGTTACATGCATTATTTACCACGGTAGTGCTACAGACTCAGTTCTTGAAGAGAAACTCCAACTTCTTTAGGTCACTGTCCTTAAATTACTTTGATTAAAAAAAAGACCCACCAAAAAAAACCCCCAACCAACCAAATAAACAAAAAGCACATAAAACCTTAGACAATTTATAGAAGTTTATTTCACAAGAAGTCCCATTAATGTCAGTGGGGCCATCGTGAAAATGCTGCAGGTTTTTCAAAATGATGCATAGATCACTGGACTCAATTCAGCTCTAGGATGCACCTACATCTCTAGGCATTAGCAGGGTAATAAACCCCCCAGTTACTAAAGATACACAATATAGTGGAGCAGGAGAAAGCATACAGCTGTTCAAAGCTTCACAAACAGAATTTCCTCTCTCCCTCCTTCCTACACTGAGCTCACCTTTGTCATTCAACTCACAACCAGCCTCCTCAGCTGAAGAAATCAAAGAACTGCACAACTATTGGTAATCTCCACTGGGAGACTCAGAAAAGCAACTTGTGAAACAGAAAGAACCTGTGGCTGTACCTCTTGCTCTTTTAAGTACAACTGCTCACACATACAGTTATTTTCAGTCCAGCATTACCACAAACATTTTTTTAAGAAGTGCCTTGGAACTGAACCATACAATACATCTAGCCAACAGAAGTGGGAAAAACGACTGCCCAAGGAAGCAGGAGCAAAGCAGACCAGCTCTGGTGGTTAACAACTCTCTCTGCATTGCACTGGAAGTGTTGCAGTAAAGGTTACAGGTGGCAGGCACCCAGCTTTGGTATGCATTGAGCAGGTTAGCACTGCCAAGGCTGGAAAAGCCAACTTCTCTTTCCTGTATTCCAGGAAATACATTTTCACAAAGTATTTCTAATTATTCGCAATGCTCATGTGGTCATTAGCAACAGACCTTCTCACTGGCCAGAAGCAAGATCATACCTTATTACAAAACCCACAGAATAGCTCGTGTGGGCAAACAACATGTTAAAAAACTTCTTGTTCTCTCAACACTTTTTCTCAGTTGACTGGAAGGAAAGCATACCATGAGCAACACCAGGAAAGAAACAAGGGAGTTCATCAAATGGAGGTCTATCACCATTTATTTTTTTCTTTCATGTTCAAACTGTTTTAATTCATCAGGAATCAGCATTCTCCAAAATGAAACTGCTCTGTAGCAAATAATCTATCTTCTGCCATCTTTGTTCATTATCAGAGAGATCACATTTCTCCCAATAAAATCAAGATAAGACTCTCATTCACAAGGACTAACAAAAGAGTAGATTCTTCTAAAGGCATCCAAAACCTTCCTGTACAGATGAGGCAAATAAAACACATTCATGGCTGTACCAACATCCTAACTCTCACTTGTGGCAACTGCATCTCAGAATAACTCAATTCCCTTCAGAGAAGTTGCTATAACACATGTCAATATAAATGAGAACAGAAACAGCATGATAGGGAAGAGCAAAACAGACTGGTGCAAACAGTCACTCACAATTATTTTTTTTATTTACTTCTGGGACTATTATTTTGCATCTTACATAATCACTGGTGTTTTACATATTCTTTATATTTTCAAAGATTTTTATATAGCTCTACATAAAAGAAAAAAACAAATAAGAAGGAAGGATATCTACACTGAAAATGCCTCTGGAATTACTTTGAAAAAAATCATTTTTTTATCTTTTTCTCTCACACAAAAAGATGCTTTATTTTAAAGGGAGTGCATTCAGGTGATGACTCACAGCCTCAGCAGAGACTTTACAGTCCATGATTGAGTCATAAAGGAGAACAAAGCTGAGGTCTGAGCCAGGGTAGCTGGCAATTGAGAGGACCAGGACACAGGCAGCAGGCTCTGGGTGAAAATATACCAACACTGCACAAAGGATAAAAGAACAATTATCAAGGCCAAATAGAGACATTCAACTCTTGCAGTCCAACCCCATGAGACTGAACAGAAGGTTTTCCTTTTTTTTCATGTTTCATTCTAATCTGATATTGACAAAGATTTTTATGTCTTCTGATGTTTCCCCTGAAAAAGCCTAATGCTCTTTCAAAATTAATGTTTCATGTTACATATCTCTCTCTAGTTTTCAGGAAACACAGAAATTTCACTTCTTCAAAAGCTTCACACAGGTTTTGTATTGTCCCAGATTTCAACTTTCCCATCACTTGAGCAAAGACCACATATAACAGACTTTTTCCTGTTTGTTTAAGTGATGTCTTAAGAATTGAACCTCTGCCGCCTTCTTTGGGGGTAGGGTGGGGTGTAAATTTTATATTTATGTCTTCTCAGCCCCAGGCCTTTGCATTGACCGATTTATTTTTCCACTTACTTCAAGTCATCAACCTATCTCTGCCATTAGCTCTGATTTATAATGCCTAGGAACATAATCCAATCATGAATCTTCCTTGGGAATGCTGTAGTGGCATGAGAAAAGAACCTCATTTAGGACTCTTCCTAGGGTAGAAAACATGAAGTTTCCAGGGCTATCAAAAACATGAGAGGCTCTTTTGTCTGATATTCCCATTCCAACCCTCATGATGTATCTTCTCAGCAGAGAGAACCCCATTAGGCACTTACAGGTAGGGAGGAAAGGGATTTCCTGCCACAAAAAACTAAGATTTCAAACACTCCCTTCCCACAACTGGATTTAACAGAGACCTTTCAAACCTTTTTCCCCAATAGAAAAGAGAAAGACTAGTTTACCAAAGTAGCCAGAAGCTAGGATGAGGGACAGCTAGAGTTCAAACTCCTGCCTGAACTGGGCAGAGCAGCCTCAGCTCTACAAGTCAGGCAAGGTAAGCATCTCACTTGGGTCATTCAGAGGTCTCTGTGCAGCTCCTCTCTCAAATTTCCAGTTTCAAATTGAGTAATCTTATCACTTCCTACCTCTTTCCGAGAGCAAATAATTTTAACAAACCCCAATTTTTTCCCACCTAAACACCTCTTTTTAAAATTCCACATCTTGTTTGTTTTCAGCCTATGCTTTTGTCACCTATTTCATAGGATCAGTCTGCGGTAGGATATTCCCTTTTTTGTTTTAAAACGATGCAGAGAAAGGCTGGAAAGCATTGCCCCAGTAGACCTCAAAGCTTGCAAAAATCAGGACTGCAAACAAAGAGAGCAGGATTTATTTATTCAGTCAATTTCACGATCTTGCTGATGTTATTGCTTACTTTGTCCTGTCTTTATCGGGTGGCCACTTGTGCTGTAAATCGTCCACACAGAGAGGAGGAGGGTTGTAAAATGATCTTAGCATTTATTACTCTGCTTTTGCAGGATAAGGTTCTGTGATACAGAATACAGAAGATTCCTATGGAAACATGAGCCCTCTTTGGTCATTTTGATCTTTCCAGCTAAAACTTTCCGAGGTACATAAGTGACATAGGAGCCTTAACCCCTGAGCTTTCAGTGCAACTTGTGCCTCACTCTTAATGTTGCTTTTGAAACAAGAGTTTAGAATAAAGATATAGTCAATGCTACATAAAAAAATATCAAATATAGTTCACTTAGAAGTTGTTAGAAGAGTTTTGCAATGTAGTTTTACAGTCAGGAGTCACCATTTCAGTGTGAACTATTTGGCAATTTTTTAAGGGAAGCACCCTATATTCCTCTGCAGTATCACATTACGTTCTCCTGAATACCAATGAAGATTCATCTTGGACACTGCAGTGCAATGAACACCAAATTAATATCTACTGATACGCCACTCGTCATAAAAAGTCTTGCCAACAGTCCTCACACGTCTCTTCTCTATTGTTTTGTCCAATCAATAAAAAGACTTATCACTGACTTTTACATGAAAATGGAAAAGAGTGAGCGCTTAGCCATCTTGTAAAGCACTGGGCTCTTCTGAGAAATGTTTGGCAGACACTGCTCCTTACAGTAACACTTTGCTTTAATGGCACTTTAATGCTGAATTGACAGTGGAAGTCCCATACAAATGTTCAAGGCATCCACATTAATGTTAAATAAAAGTCATTATGATTTTAGAGATATGCCAGGACAGAAATATCTAACCTGGAACTCTCCCTGTGAGCATGACTGGGAGATGCTTGCTAACCTTTGGAAATGGCTGCCAGTCTTTAGATGCAATGATCTCCTACGTGTACACAGCACTTTCCTCATTCAAGTACCCAACTCCTCTTACAGGCTGCTCACATTTACTCTTAAAATCAAAGTTGCTCTCAGGTCATTCCTGGGGCAAAGGGGCAGCAGACAGACAGGCAGCAAGAACACGATACATAAACAGCACTGGCAGTAACAGAGATGCTTTGCCAAGGATGAGCTCTGTGACAGCTCCTTCAGTAGCTTGGAGCAGACAGAAGAGATCATGCAGCTTCAAAATTGTTTATCTTAAATGTGCAAGAGACAAATGCAGCATAAAATTTGCTGAGATTTGGGATGAGATTCAAACTTAATGAGTTTAAATTATTCATGGTTTGAATCCCTTACTAGAACACAGAAACCCTAAGTCAGTTCTTGGATTTATTCTCTGCTCCTGCCTGCTCACAGTGAGTGGGGAGTTAGTCCTTGAAATCCCCTTACTCTGGCTACTGCTCCAGAGAGGAGACACGTATCTTCCCCAGATATGTACAGAAAGAGACGCATTAACACACTGGTATGCTTACTATAGCTAGCAAAAAATAGAAAGACCATTGTTCTGATGCTGAATGAAGCTACAAAGGCCAAGACCAGAGCCACTGTCTGTATTGTACATGCACATGCATTTTTCCTTCTCTCCATACACCACCACACATGCACAGAGAAGAAAATGGCATTGGGAAGGACCAGACAAGCAGGTGGTTCTCTTGTTTCCTATTTTCTTCTCCCAAAGTCAAAGACAGACTTACAAGAAAAGAAAGTATAAATGCCTGCATCAGGAAAAAGGGAGGTCATGCAGCCACTCAGAGGAGTCCTACCTTTGGAACAGGGATTAGGTTGGACCCTGAAGCAGGAAAGTTAATTTTCCTTCCAAAACTTGTCCTTTAAATGCTAAATGTGGTTAACCCTGACACTCATATTTATATCCAATTGCACTTTTAATCTTATTCATCCCCTGCTCTTTATTTAAAGTGCTTTGTCTTAAGCCAACCCTAAACAGGCCATCAGTTTTCTAAGTAAGTCATGTGTAAAAATCACCAGTTGAAAGCTGAAACACTCCAGCTGCTTGGAGCATATCAACCTCATGTTTCAGCCTGACTTCATGGGCAGAGTAACCTGGTGTGTGATTTCCCATCATTTGCCTGCCCCACAAAGCTTCTCCACTGAGGCTGCTGGACATTTAGAGCTCAGATAAACCTGAAAAATTAATCCTTATGTTTCTTCCAGGCACATTTCTGTGGTGAGAAAGAGAAAATTTCTCAGAAGAGGTGGGCATGCATAGCCCTCACTTCAGCACTAATTCTGATCATTGGCTATTATGATACTGGTAGGAAAACACTGCCAACCTTGAAAATTTGAGAAGCTTAATTAAATGACTTCCAATTCAAATAGTAAAGCTCAAAAGTAAATAATGAAAAAGATGCAGCAATAATATTTCATGTTTACTGTTGGAGAAATAATCCCTTAAAAAGGTCAAATGGGCTCCAAAGGTGAAATAGAAAAGAATAAATTCTCATGCAAGTTCAAATTCAGTTATGGGCTACAAGGCAGGTTCCAGGCAAGTCTGCACGGCGAGACAGCTTCCCTGTTTGCAGTGACTACAGAGACAGTTTCTCCATCTGTGAAAGAGATAACGGTGTTGACCTTCTATGTGCATTCCTATGACATCTACTGATGAAAAATGCCATGATAAATACGTTTTCTTCTTCCACTATAATCCTGTGAAGTTTCTGTGCAATAAAGCAACAGGAATATCATCATCTTCTGTCCCAGCGTACAGAGACTGTCCTTGAGAACAAGGCAAGGAATAGACAAGAAAACATTCTACTAGAGAATTTAGATATTCTTTGTTAAACAACAATTAGCAACTGGGAAGCAAACAATGGGGGTAGCTGCCATCATTACCAGTGCTGAGACATCTCCATTTCCCTGAACAAGCCTGTAAATGAACAGCAGCTCATGATTCATCATTAAACTCTCCTCAATATAGTCAGCAAATTCTTAAATTTTAAAACTTACAGAAGAAGTTGGCTGCTCTCTTCTGCAATCACAGCAGAGCCCAGCAGGTAACATGAGAGCTGTGCCTCTTACTGCACAGATCAAAGAGCAGCAGCTAGAATATCATTAGCTTTCATTTCATAGTCAAAAATCAGGGCAAAGATTATTAGAAGCATCTCCCAGGAGCAAAGCACACAGCCCTGGGGCATATCCACTGCAGACCAGAGCCTCAGTTAGATTTGCCTTCAGCAGCACAGGCCCAGAACTAGAAAACTTCTCATGAACACAGATGGACACACTGTCAGGCATTTTATAACCTCTCTTTTTATAAACCTTTTAAAAACAAACAGTTATTTAGCTCTTTCCTGAAAGGCACAAAGTGTTTTGCATCAGGGATTGCCCATTAAAGTGCTGACTACTTTACAGATGTCACAACGGATTCAGTTTTTCTAAGCAGCCCACAGATATGTTTTTAAAGGCTATCAAACATTTACTGTGATTAAAGAGCTGAAGCCACAAAGCAAGTTCAGAGCCTAAGAAGTAAATCAGAGGGCTCATTTAAAATATACATGAAACAGTTCTAATTTATTTGCAAACGCACAGAGAGATGATCTGTCAAGTTGTCTTACTGACAGCACAATCTTCCTTTGCCTCACTACTTGGGTGAAAAGTTGAAGCATGCAGTGCAGGGACTAAAGCACTGTCTTTACCCAAGGAACAGGAACAGCAGTGGGGCAAGTGTTCCCACCCCACCGGTGTCTACTTCAGCTGTGAACTGTAAGGGATCAGCATTTCTAAGGCAGGGAAACGAACCCATTCTTCATGCCTCTCCCCAGCCACAGTATCCTTTTTCTCAGGCCGCCAGGAGTGGAGTCTCACAAGTCACTTTTCATTATGCCCACCTAATGCAGTTTCAGTATGAGATGCATTTGCATTAGAAGTGTAAGGCATTTGGATATTGTGAGCCCAGCTGAATTTACCCATTAGAAGTTGCACTGTGAATTTAACAGGAAACAATCAAAAATCTCACTTTATTTTTGCTGGGTCTTATTCCAGTCTATAAGATTTCAAATAGAGGGGGGTACAGGCTCCTAAGGAGAAAATTTATTTGTTAAGAACATGATTTCTACAGGTTTTCAAGACTTGAGAAGAAAGCCAATAGCATAGAAGATGGAGAGAAAAGGCTGGCAAGCATATTTGGAATAGTATTATCCCAAACACAGTTCTTACATTACAGTACTGCAGGAATCCTTTCCAGCCTCAGTGGATTATTAGGCCTGAATTTGATAGCTTAATAGCACAGACTACAAAACCTCACATTTAAAACCGAGAGTTGGAAAGTACAGAAATTTGTATACAGTCATTCTTTTCTAGCATTAGCTACATTCTTGAGGAAGGTAATGTTAAATCTGTCAGGAGAAGGTCAAGAGCACACAAAGGAAATAAATCAAGGCATTGCTATGTGGACCTGTCTAAAGGTTAAGGATCTAAAGGATATGCAGATACTCTAACATATAAACAGCCCCTGGGGGATAATTATTTAACCAACTCCATTTGAGCACTCCTGAACAGATGGTTTAGTAGGTATATCGACTATTGCTGTGTTTTGTGACACTATTTATCACCTGCTGAGCCTGGGAACAAATGATACTGTAGACACATAGGTGGTTATCTCTCTAATCCTGTGTATCCTTGCAATATCTAGTGACCCAGAAATACATTCCCAGAAGTACCATCTCCCACAGGCAGCAAACACATAAAGTAACATCAGATAATGTCCTGTAGGAATAAAGCCTGAATAGATTTAGCACAAAACAGGTTGTTTGGCTGAATTTTCTAGTCACTGTAAATTACAGTAACTGCTGTACAGTTAAATGCACCTGAGATAATACTGAAGCTGCTGGAAGTATATAAAAGACTCATCAACTTTCTTGTTAGCTGTGAATGCAGGGCCCGTGGCTGCTCAGCTGTTGTCGTTTCTTCAACCACAAATACTATTCCACTTCTTCCAGGCATCACACATAGCCATTCTGTCTATTCTACCTGAACTTCTTCCAGTTCAGACTAGGAATAGGCTTGCATCAGTTTATTCAGGGCAAGCATGACCATGGTGAAAGTGCAACAGAGAGAAGGCTAAGCTCTCCCTGCTGATCCCAGCAAGGGACCAGGGAGGCCAAAAGGACTCCTGACTGCACAAGTCACTGAAGCAAGGTTTATGCATCACTAACTTCCCACCCTGTTACAATGATGAGTAGTAAATTGGGTTGCACTCCTGTCATCTATCGTGTGACATGCAACGATGCTTGAAACACATCAGCAATTTGAATACAAAGTGTAGTAACTGTACTGGGCACAAGCTCAGAAACTGCCAGCTCAGAGAGCTCTTACTGGGACAGTGACTTTCCATTAGTGACCTAAAAATACCCCAAAAAACTTTGTAATAACATCCTGCAATTCAGCCCTAAATTTCGTTTATAGGATCAGCTCTTTTGGTTTTATTAATTCCTATCAAACTCTTACAATTTGCAGTTTTGCTTTTCTTTATATGTGCTCCAGGTTTGCAAAACAAGTGCACCAAATACCACCCCTCGCCAGCGCAGCCAAGAGCAATACTTCACTTCCTCTCTGTCACAGAGGGAAAATTTGGATCGAAGACAATCTGAGAGTTTGACATTTGGTTGGGACTTTGGGACATCTGGCCTGCACAAGGGTCTGCCACAGAGCTGCAGAGCTCAGCCATCTCTCCAGTGTACAGACAGAACAACTGCACACAACCCACACAGTGCACCTGAGCCTGTCCAGGGGCACAGATTTACTGTGCCTGTGTTAGACAGATGATTCATGAGAATGATGTGACATGTCCCAAAAGCACTGCAGTCACAGGACATGTGTTGACCATATGTGTAGTGTATGACAGTGAGACCAGTGCTCCCTGGAAGGGTCAGATCTACTACACAGCACACACATAGAAATACCTGCACACAGCAGCCCTGGCCTTCCTCCTCACCTAGCCATCACTACAAACTGCAAGTTAACCAGAGTTAACTGCAAGTTAACCAGATGTTAGTACACATCCAGCCATATATACTTGACGTATATATGGCAAGAAGAGAGCCATACAGAGCCAATGAATGATAGCAAGCTGCAGTCACTTAATCCATGAGGTACCAAATCAAGTCACCAGCAAGTAAACCTGTCATTTCCTTCAAAGTCAGGGCTTGCCATTAACTACAGCTTTTGCCCTGACAATGGTCACAGGCCCAACCAACCCTCCAAGCTCCCCTGAAAGCCCAAGGAGCCAGCAGTGCAGTCTCATCTTAATAAAGGGAACCAGTAATCCTGGCCCTTTCCCTTCATGTTTGACAAGTTACTTTGCTTAATCAGGGGGAACATCACACCTTGGCATGCCACATCATCACCGTTGTGGGGGCAGGGGAGGAATGAGCAGAACAGTGAGGGCAACAGAAACTGGCCAAACATTAATTTGGAATATCAAGAGAGAAAACAATTCACAGCAGGAGTACAAAATAAAGCATCTCCAATCCAAGACAAAGAGATAGTACAGCACTGTGAAAGTAGATTCCACTGAACATTTGGGTTCCTTATCTTTGGGTTCTGGAGAAGCACTAAGCACATAATATGCAAAGTTCATGCTTTAGGTCTCAATGAGCTGGGCCAGATCCTAAGGTCTGGAATTGAGAAACTGGACTCACACGGCCTGTGACCAGAGTCTTAAACAGATGGAATGTCACCATTCCTGCCCGTTCGCCACCTTCCCCCATAAACAGACTTTCTTTTTTCTTTTCTAAGCTGGTGCAAGAACTGGTTGCTAAAAAAGAATTCAGAACCTTGACAATTTGGACAATCTTCCACTAATCTTCCCTTCAGGGTGCCCACAATCCTTTAAAGCATGACAAACTGACAGCGAGAACTCCTTTATAGTTGCTGGGCTCTATATCTTTATAAACTGGCTTTTCTGTATGCAGCAGAAAACACAGGAAGGCAGACACTGTACAGAGGAAGGTGGAAACAGGCATTTTTAAGAGCTCTTGAGGGGCCACCAGATGAAAGGAAAATATCTGGGCACAATAACATTATTCTTCAGGTACAGAAGGGGAAAAGAAAAAG